>NC_041402.2:153103661-153403661 GCF_900747795.2 Erpetoichthys calabaricus | reverse complement strand
CATTACTGAAGCTGGAATTTGCCACCAGATAATAATTAGAACTTACGCAAAGTCCTGGTAATATCACCCATTTCTACTTTCTGTTTCCCAGATTAAGAAACCCAAACCCAGTCCCTCTGTAAATACAAGGCAGAGTGGAAAATTAGAATTGACGTTTTAAGCACTGCGCCAGTGTACGCGTAATTTGAAGGTACATTCCTGAAAAAAAGAAATCAATACTCAGAAATATATTAATTTATCTGATAGCAAACCACACTATTGTTAATGAATGTAATGTGCATAGAAGTTAAGAAACATACTGTATATAGTCAAGTGTGTTGAGATTAGTTGTTTTCAATAATATCACAATATTTTCTACAGTTTCATATAACATAATGATATTTACAAACTTAAGTATGTACATTTTTTAACCCTTATTCAGATATTTTTTCATCTGTTAAATATTCATGAATGACACAAATGTGGCATCACTTAAAGAAAATCTATTGTAAAGAGTTCAAATAAATAAATAGGAGTTATATTACATTAGTACTGTAAATGTAAAAAGGCATTACTTGGTTTTGTACCCCCAGGGATGCGTTCTTTCAAACTAGTCACAACAAAGCCCCCACAGAAAAGAAAGAGTTCAACAGACTAAGAGAAGCTCTCATTAGAAACTCCCCCAAAGCACTTTCATTTCCATTATGGATCCTACGCTGACATTTTGAAACCTTAATAATGCTTTGCATGCAGAAATAATAGAATGGTGTAGTGTAATCTTCATTGTGTGTTATACACCTCATAAATAATACATGTTTAACATCAATATAGGTGTGCAAGATCTAGACACCAAGGAAGATAAATCATTCCTACATAATATCCAACTGATGTTGTATTGCTATATATCAGAATATATTCTAAAATAGAAAAATATAGCATTTTCATATTACTCACTCTGTTACTGAGGAAATCTCTTTTTTTAAAGAAATGTATAACAGTGAAGTGAAACAATGTAATAATTTGTGCTTCCTTTTCATTATATTATTAAATAAAAGATGAAGTGACCAAATTAGAACATTTCTCAACAACAAAACAGTCTCCATTCTTCTGGGAAGGTTTTTACAACATTTTGTGGTGTGTCTGTGGAAATGTGTGCCCATTTAGCCAAAATGGCATTTGTAAGGTCATGTACTGATGTTGGATGAGAAGTCCTGGTTCACAATTGATGTTTCAGTTTATTCCAAAGGTGTTCAGTAGAGTTAAGGTTTAGTTCCTCCACACCAAATGTGTCAAACTATGTCTTTATGGGCGTGGCATTGTTAAAGGGTATTTTGCAAAATGTTGCCATAATATCTTCTTTTTCTTCTTCTTTCGGCTGCTCCCGTTAGGGATTGCCACAGCGCATCATCTTCTTCCATATCTTTTTGTCCTCTGCATCTTGTTCTGTTATACTAATCACCTGCATGTCCTCTCTCACCACATCCATAAACCTTCTCTTAGGCCTTCCCCTTTTTCTCTTGCCAGGCAGCTCTATTCTTAACATCCTTCTCCCAATATACTCAGCATCTCTCCTCTGCACATGTCCAAACCAACACAATCTCGACTTTCTGACTTTGTCTCCCAACCATAAAACCTGAGCCGACCCTCTAATGTACTCATTTCTAATCCTGACCATCCTCGTCACACCCAATGCAAATCTAAGCATCTTTAACTTTGCCACCTCCAGCTCTGTCTCCTGCCTTCTGCTCAGTGCCACCGTCTCCAACACATATAACATAGCTGGTCTCACTATCATCTTGTAGACCTTCTGTTTCACTCTTGCTGATATCTGTCTGTCACAAATCACTCCTGACACTCTTCTCCACCCATTCCACCCTGCCTGCACTCTCTTTTTCACCTCTCTTACACAATCCCCATTACTCTGTACTGTTGATCCCAAGTATTTAAACTCATCCACATTTGCCAACTCTACTCCTTGCATCCTCACCATTCCACTGACCTCACTCTCATTTACACACATGTATTCTGTCTTGTTCCTACTAAACTTCACTCATCTCCTCTCTACAGCATATCTTCACCTCTCCAGAGTTTCCTCAACCTGCTCCCTACTCTCGCTACAGATCACAATGTCATCAGCAAACATCATAGTCCACGGGGACTCCTGTCTAATCTCATCTGTCAACCTGTCCATCACCATTGTAAATAAGAAAGGGTTCAGAGCCAATCCCTGATGTAATCCCAACTCCACCTTGAATGCATCTGTCACTCCTACCACAGACCTCACCACTGTCACACTTCCCTCATACATATCCTGTACAACTCTTACATACTTATCTGCCACTCCCAACTTCCTCATACAATACCACAATTCCTCTCGAGGCACCATGTCATATGCTTTCTCCAGGTTCACAAAGACGCAATGCAACTCCTTCTGGCCTTCTCTATTGTTGCCACAATATCTAAAGCACACAATTGTCTAAAATGTCTTTGTATGCTGTAGCATTAAATGTACCCTTCACTGGAACCAAGGGGCTTAGCTCATACCTTGAAAAACATCCTTCCTCCACCAAACTTTACATTAGGCACAATGCAATCTGGAAGGTAGTGTCCTCCTGCCATTAACTAAACAAAGAATCATCCATCAGATTGCCAGGTATTAAAACATGATTCATGACTCTACAGAACATGTCTCCAGTGCTCCAAAGTCCAATGTTGGCAATGTTTATAACCATTCCAACTGACCCTTGGCATTGCACATAGTGACATTTACTTAGTATTGGACATTTACTTAGTATTGGTTAGAGGAGAGAGGGGTAAAGAATTGTAAGAATAAAAATTAAAAATTACTGTTTATATTAAAGTAATAAACACAAACTGTACACAGGGAGGAGTGAGCCTGCACCTTGCAGTCTTTCGATAGACAGAGGTGGAAAGGTGGATGGTGTTGTCCGAACACCTTTAATAAAGTAATTTCCCAACCGTGCCGGGGCCTCCTGTGTCGCAACGAGGAGCAGACAAGGTAAAGAACAAAAACTTATACAACACTAATTAGATAGACAAAATATTGAACAAGAATTTCTTTTTTTTTATTTCTGAAATTTTAAATAATTCACCACTGAGGAAGCTTGTACAGTATATTGTGAAACATCTGGTGTGAAGTTTAATTTAAGTTGTACTATCTTTAAGTTTTTTCCTTTCTCTCATAAACTTTTCTGTCCGCTTCTATAAAAAGGAACCTCATTCATTTCTAGTTTATCTAAGCTATATAATTACAATTGTAAGGTATAAAAAAGAATCACTTTACATTTAGGATAATTTTCCAAACAAACAAATTTTTTGGGGGGGGAGGAAAAAGAGGTTTTGATGAAGAAGTTACACCCGGGGGGTAAAAAGAAAAGTATTTACTGACAAACAGAAAAAGATCCTTTTGGTGGAGAATAAAATAAAAGAAAATTTATTTTCTGATTCATTCTGAAATATTTGATTGTGTATAATAAAACTGTGAAACATAAACTTGTATATAATGATAAATATACCTGGAAATTAATTGTAAAAACAACTTGGTGCAAATATATTGGTGAAAATATTCTCTATAAATAAAAAGAATTTCTGTTTTTCAATACAAAACGAGTTGTATTTATCTATATATATAAAATTCTTATCGCATTTGAAACGGAAATTACATATGACCACGCAATATGGAAATTACGTATGAAATGGAAATTACGTATGACCACAGAACATATTATAATACAGAAACTAATCACTTTGTTTGTGGACGCCATTTTTATATCGTCTTTACGAATTGTTATTATTTGTGTGAGAGTTATTTTACTGATATTGAAAAGAAGTAAACACAAACACGCGGATCTATCCCATAGAAGTGCACCCCGCGTCGTCCTCTCCCAGCCCTCCTCTCTGGACTACAGCGCTGAGCCGTCCACCGCCAGGCATGTTCTGAGAGACAAGTTTTATTTATTCGTCTACGTGACTGTCGCGGAAACTGCCACATTGTAACTTTTTTTTAGTTGGCAGTACTTGATAGTAGAAGAGATGAGGAAAAAAGCTTTGCGTCTTTCTACTTTTTAACTGTGGCGAGCTGTAAACAATGTGCGTGAGAACAAAGTGGACACTGGGAGGCGCAGAATGTCGGGCTGCTCCACGGGGTCGAGAGCTTCACAGTTTCGGGCAGCACCCTCTCTTCTCGCACTGTTTGTGACACTTCAAGTGCCCTGTCGGCTTCCTGGGAGAGTGGAAATCTTTGTGAATGAGTGCAATCGGCGCCATTGAAGCAGGACTCTGTTTGTAAATTACCCTGCACTACTACTTACTGTCCCTTAAGGTGAGTTTGGGTCACTAAAACCCCGCAACATTCAAGATTCCTTTTGTGATGAATTATTTTAAGAAGTAAATCACAGGCACATAGTGCAAGATTGTCAGGCAGAAATTTCGACGATCACATAGAAAATGTAATTACTATACCACAGCAGTCGTGTAGCACCTTTCACAAGGGATCTACTACCGAGAGATAATCCAAATACATTTTAGCTGCTGTTAGTACTACTTACCTGTTGTGTTATACCGCCTTTAAAATGTAGTTTACCCAAACCACTCCAGTAGTGCTCAATATATCTTTACTTCTTAAATGTTAATGTTTTACTGTTTAATAACTTATAGACTACATTTTATTTTTTTCCCTTGTACTCAGTGAGCGAAGCCACTGGGTAATCAACTAGTATATAATATAAAAGTTCAAGTAAAAAATATACTTAAAAAAATCTGTCTTATAAATATTCTAACACAATTCTAATATATTTATCTACAAAATGGATGTGAAGAAATCTTTTGGGAAGAGAGTAAGATGTGAGTGGAGACTTCCTTTTGAAGTGGAAGAGGGGGAAAGATTTATGAATAAGCAAGGTAACAAAGAACATATACAGTATGGTGATACTGAGGGTGAGTATGGTAATGAATATGGTAACACAGAACACATTTATTTTTCAAGACCAACATATTTCAAGTACAGATTTTGAACATAGACGTGGCAATTTTGAATACAATAGAAATGACTGGGATGCAAGAACTGGTAATTTTGGTATTAGAAATGAAAAAAACAATTACAGAAAAGATAACTATAGACAAGACAATAGACATTACTATGGTAACTTTGGAAACAATTTTAATAGGAATATGAATTTTAGAAGTAATGTTTTTGTTAGAAACAACAACTACTATAGATATGCAGGTAGATACGGAAGACCCGCACAATCCAGATACAATGATAGATTTGAAAGGTTGAAATATAATAGGAGATATTGGGAATACGTACCAGGCTATTATGGACGTAGAGGTATGAACCCTAGAGGAGGCGTATTTAACTATAGAATACACAATGATGCAATTGATCAGGAAGATTTTCAAGCCCCTTATCATACAGAAAGGGAGGAAAGTGAAAATGTCTTCCATTCAAAGAAGGCTAAGACCCTATTCAGGTGAGCACAGGTAAACTGCCTCTTTCCGTACCACCTGGTGACACTCTCAGTGCTGCTAACTTGCACTTCAACACAGTTGGTTCTAATGGCAAGTCAGAAAAGCAAATCATCTATTCTAGAACATGGAATTTTAAATTGCGATAGAAAAACGGCAGCAAGCGCTGATAATGAACACTGAAAAAAGAAAATAAACAAAAAAGAGCTGCATATAATAAAATAAAAAAGAACAAAGAGAATCAACCAATACACGAGAAAGAAAAAAATATCCTGAACAATATGTGAACAAAAATGCAAAAAAGATAGGATAAAGTAATTCATAATATTGTTTTTTAATGAGGCGTTAATGTAATTTAATTTTTTATTTGCTTTTTATTACATTTTACTTTTTTACTTTTTATTACTTTTTTTTTACTGTGTTTTATTATTCTTTGGTATTTAAAATAGACAGTTGTAGTGAAATACTCAACTAACTGATTTTCTGTCTATGATAACTAAGGACCAAACTATCTGGTAGTTGAGTAATGGCAACTGGACTGCTTTCTTGTTAGGTAGATACGTTTCACTGGTCATCCAAGTAGCTTCTTCAGTCTGAGGAATGTAGTTAGAGACCACAAATTTATCCTCCAGGTTAGTTTCACTTTACACCTGCCCTAATTAGGCTCATTGAGTAAAACAATGGAAGGGGAAGGTGTGGGTAGATGCAACAGTCACACCTTTTAACAGACCCTCCTACCCCCATAGAGTGGGTCGTTATGAGTGGTCCACCTGGTGGAGGTGTGAATTGGGCCTGATTTTCCTGGACTCCTGTTCCGTTGTCCTTTTTCTGGAACAGAATCCTGCCTTGTTAAAGGCCCACTTGGGATATCCACAGGTCTTAAGGGCTGTCTTCAGATGCCTGTTTTCCTTCTTCTTAGCTTCTGTTGAAGTGGGGATGTTATCTGCTCTGTTGTGTAGAGTCCTGATAACTCCTAGTTTGTGTTGTAGTGGGTGATGTGAGTCAAACAAAAGATGCTGGTCAGTGTGGGTGGGCTTTCTGTAGATTTCTATTTCTAGCTTTCTCTCAGTCCCAATGATGACTGCACAATCCAGGAAAGCCAGCCGGTTACCTTTGGAATCTTCCCTGGTGAATTGTATGTTGGTGTCCACTGAGTTAATGTGGTCTGTAAATGCCTGTACCTCCCGGATCTTGATATTTACCCAGGTGTCATCAACATACCTGAACCAGTGGGTTGGTGTCTTCCCTGGGAAAGAGTTGAGTGCTTTCTCCTCCATTTCTTCCATGTGCAAGTTGGCTACAATGGGTGACACTGTAGAACCCATGGCACAGCCATGTCTCTATCTGTAAAAGTCACCTCTGGACGAGAAGTAAGTGGTGTTCAAACACAGATCCAAGAGCAAGCAGATTTGATCTGGGTTAAGGTTGCTTCTGGTGGTGAGGGTGCTGTCTTCTTCCAGTCTCCTCCTTACAGCTGTTAATGCAGCAATGGTGGGGATGCTGGTGAAGAGAGATGTGACGTCAAAGGATACCATGGTTTTATCCGTATCCAGTTTCAGCTCCCTGACCTTGGAAGCAAACTCCTCTGAATTGTGATGTGATGGTCTGTGTGTCCAACTAAAGGTGCCAGGATTGTGGCTAGGTATTTGGCAATGTTGTAAGTGACAGAGTTAATGCTGCTGACAATGGGTCTGAGGGGGGCGCCTTCCTTGTGTATCTTGGGAAGGCCATAAAGACAGGTGGTGGCTTCCCCAGGATACAAACAGTGATAGGTTCCCCAGTCAATGGCATTTTCCATTTCAAGGTGTTTCAGGCAGTCTATCACTTTCTTTTTGTAGATGTTGGTGGGATTCCTTTTCAGTTTTTCATATGTGTGTTTGTCCTCCAAAAGTGAGATTACTTTTTCATTGTAGTCTGCAATGTTTAGAACAACAGCGCATCTTCTTTTGTCCGCAGGCTTAGTTTCATCCCTGCTAAGAGATGACAGGGCCCTTTTCTCCTCCCTGGTGAGGTTAGATTGTAGTGGTTACTGTACGTGCTGGAAAGGGCTGCAGGGACTTTGAGTCATAATTCTTCAGCCTCTGCCACTGCCCTTCCTTTGTTTTAATCAACAAGTCTATTCAGGGCAGGTGTGAAGTGAAACTAACCTGGAAGATAAATTTGTGGTCTCTAACAACTTTCCTCAGACTGAAGAACCTGCTTGGATGAGCAGTGAAACTTATCTACCTAACAAGAAAGAAGTCCAGTTGCCATAACTCAACTACCAGATAATTTCACCTGGATGGATGACTGAGTATCTTCACAGACATAAGGACCAAACTGTCTTCCTCCCATGTACCACATGCTCTTCTATATATCAACTCTTTAAATACATTTGCTTTCGTTAATGAAGGGGCAGCCTGACCCTTCGAGCACAGGGGTTGGTGAGCAAAGCAAGCAGGGGCAAAAATCCAAAAATAATATAAATAAAATGTGGCAATAATTTTCTGAGTGTTCGCGTTATGAATGGATGCAAATACATTTGGATGAAATCCCTGTCATCCACACTGGGTGTGTAGATATTTATCGAAATCACTTTGCAGTTAAATAAAGTACCCATGATGATCACATATCACCTTTCAGAATCAGATACTACATTTGATGCTACAAATGAAATTGTTTTATGTATATGAATTCCCTCGCCTCTAGTTTTCTTTGTATAGCTGGATTAGAATATTTGGTCAGTCCAATCTCTTTGCAACTGAAACTGATCCTTGCTTAATAAATGGGTCTCCTGTAAAAATATTACTTGCCGTTTAGACCTGTTAGGTGAGAGAATATTTTCTTTCTCTTTAATTCGTGGTTGGGACATTCCAGCTCACAAAGTTCAGTGTTTGGTCATAAAGACATTGCTTCTGAACTTTTGTTGACATTTTGTAGTCTTAGATTAAGGCAGTATATTATAACATAACATAGCTTTGACCTTAATTTCCAATTTTTCCAGGAGTTATTGCTATGAAGCCCATTCTTGCATTGGCAATTGTAATGGTTAAATTATAGTTTAGAAATAGCTTGCTCTCTTTCTCTCCCCCCCACGTCCCCATGCCCCCCCATTTTGCCTCCACACGTGAGGCTAGACCACACATTTCCCAGGCCTCTGACATACCTAGAGACTGAGCGCATCCAAAACAAAACAATCCCCCAGCAGTGGTGTAGAACGATTAAAATAGAGATATCTATTGACAATATAGTCCAAATACTATAAACCTAGAATATAGTCTTAAAAAGTCCTAAAAGAGTAAACCCAGGGAATGATATTAAACCAGGGGGTCACCAACCCCAGTCCTGGAGGACCTGCGTGATTGCAGGTTTTCATTCTATTCCTTTTCTTAATGAGTGACCTGTGTTGCTGCTAATTAACTTCTTTTGAACTAATTTTAATTGTCTTGTTCTTGAAGACTCAGACCCCTTAATTGTTTCTTTTTCCTTAATTAGCAGCCAAACAATAGTGATACAAAATTAGCCAAAACAACTGATGTCCAAAGTACAATATCTGAAAATAAAGAAAGATGAAGGTCTCAGGAATGTCGATCTACTCAGGTCCCCAAAACGTTTTAAAAGGGCTCTTAGTAAGAGAAAAATCAACAATTTTGGAAATGTCTGCTAATGCACCACGAGAGCAGCAACAAGCCATGAAATTAAAGAACTGGTTTAATTAACGAGAACAATTGGCACCTCATTAAGCAGCTGGTTGGAGTTTGAGGCCCCGACTTAGTTGGTCTTCTGTTGGCTCCCTCACATTACATTTCATTTCTGTTTGGGTACCATTTAAGGAAAGAAATTAAGCAATTCAGAGGAACGATGAAGAAATTCATGGGAAAAAAATCTTTAAAAAGCAATTCAATTAAAATGAATGTACAAGAAGTTAAAAGCACAAACAAGGCACTCATTAAAAAAAAAAAAAAAGGTTAGAATGAAAATCTGCAGCCACGGGGGTCCTCCAGGACCAGACTTGGCAACACCTGTGTTAAACAGTAGCCATGGAGAACCAGATAACGTGTGATAGTACAGTCCTAATACAATAAACCAAGGGTATGATGTTAAACAGTTCTCTGTGGGGAAAAAAAAGAAAAAAAAAATTATAATTGTAGTTAAAACGTAAAAATAGCTGAGAAGGAAATAGAATGTATAATTACGGTAAAAGTCTTATTGCTAATGAACCCAATAGCAGGTAAGATCTTCTTAGCCTTGCCAGGACAGGATATGATTCACGATCATATTTCAGAAAATGTCAGGATCAACTTTCTTAGCTCTTTTTCTGCTTCCTACGAAGAACTAAAATGTAGAACTTGCCTTGAACATACACTTTCAGTTTAGCAGAAAACAAGAGGCTCTATCTAATTTTGGCTTTCTGTAAGCTCTGTTTAATGCCGTGAAATACAGCACGCTTAGCAGCTGTTGAAGGTGAGAAGTCAGGGAAAATACAAATGCAGTTATTTTCAACTATAATCTCTTTTTTCAGTCTGAGAAGTGACATCACATTTAATTTAGATTGTAATTTGTCAAAACACACAATGAGGCTTCTAGATTTTGAGGCATTCAATTCAAGTATACAGTAAGCTGCTGATATCTCGGTGTCTGATTTGAAGTCCTCTACAATTATTTTAGAGAATAGTTCAGCTATACATTTCACTAGGTTTGGACTTTCACGGTTTTTAGTGAGACCTTCAATTCTGATATTAGTCCTTCTTTATCTATCTTCCAGTAGAAGTAGATGCCAGTTGTATTTTTTAATCAAAAAATTAATAATATTAGAAATAATATAGTACATCTCCCCAATACTGAACCACTTAAACCCCGATACTCCATTTTAAACAAATTAAATTCTTTTACCAGGATAGATTTACTTGATTTATCTCTTATATATATTTCTCTTCTGGTTTGTCCTGCTTCCACTTCAAAACCGGTCCCGCCCACACGCAGCCGACACGGCATTTCTCAATTCCTATTCGTCGTCTTCCATGTCATGCACTATACTGGCCTGCTGAGTGTAATACATCCAACAAGTACTCGAGGTGCTGCCACAATGGTAAAGTAGCTTTACCACCTTTGCGGGAGCCACCTGTGTCTTTACAACAGCTTCTTACACAGCAAACATCAGAAGCTAAAAATTATCGTGAACACATTTGAGAATACAACTCTTCTCTAGCGTTTGCTTCCATGGGTGCATAGATAACTGAACCTCCTGGCCATGGACCATACTGTTTTAAAATACACGGGCAAATTTATCACCAAATCTCTCCACTATACACTAACACTTCTACCTCTCCAGGATATGGGCAGTTGTATGTTTTTGACACAGCACAAGCTACTGCAGTACGCTTACAAAAGAAAGCAAACTCTGCATGCGGCGAAAATGTACTTCTCCAGCTAGATTCCATGCTCAGAACCTTCAACCCCTTCGCTAAATCATACAAACACATGCATGAAATCGCTCAGTCCAATCCAACAGCATCTGTACGAATGGTTTTCAAGGAAAACCCTGTTATATGAATCTTGTTATAATATTGAGATTAATTGTCACTTTATCTGTTTAACTGGTATAAATTCATTTCTTTTCTGTAAGCATGCAGAGCTGAGCCAGATTTAGCACAGAGTGCCAGCATTCAGAATTGCTAGGCCAAGCATTTAGGATAAGACAAGACAGGGACAGCTGGAGGACTGTGTCAGCCTAAAGAAGAACTGTGTGTTATAAAAACTTACTGTCTGATGTCAGCTAAAAGTTTGTACCCTTGTTTGGAAATGGGCTCTGTGCCATCTGGGGGCTTGCACGTGGAGAAATACTATAAAGCATCTTGGAGGATTGCCAGCCATTGGGAGACTTGACGCCCGGACTACAGGAGACTATGTCGACTTGGTCTGAGAAATCCTTCCAAACGCTGTGACGATGACTGCAAACTCCATACGCAAGGTCCCCACCCTTGGACTGAGTACTGCGGTGTGTCTTCCCCGTTAAATTATGCAGCGTAAGCCGTTATTAAAGAACTAGAATTATCCTAACTTGTCGTGTAAGCTTGTAACCGCCATTGCATGCTGAGTGGGGTAATACCATTTTAATTTATAATTCAGGTTAATTAAAACGCCGCAATATAAAAGAACACATTTCCAGAGAGCTGATACCTCTCTTCAGGAAACAAACCCTAGGCAGGATTTACAACGATGCAATGCCCCGACATTGCAGCAACTTTCGTCGGAGAAGATGGCAAAACGCCTGCCGAAAGGGACATTTGCATCTATCCCATACGCAACTCTTGTAAACAGATTTCCACGCTCAATATGTATTGCGATCCTATGGTTTACCCACTTTTATTCCCTTACAGAGACATTGGCTGGCACAAAGATTTACAACATGTTCCAGATAAAAGAACCGCCAAGCAAATAAGGCTTACTCAATGCCAATTTTACGCGTACACATTAGCAATGAGGAATACATTTAGTATTTTGCACTCCAGCAGCAAACTATTCCAACAGTACGTTGTAGATGCATATGTTAAAACAGAGGGCGCACGTCTCAACTATCTCAGATTACATCAACAAGATTTGCGCGTGGAACAATACAATGTTTGAATACAGATGCACTGCAAGCAAACGCTGAAAATAACAACGTATGTGTAGGCAAAATGATCATATTACCGTCCACATTTCCAGGAAGTCCAAGATACATGCGACAAAACTATCAGGATGCCATGGCCATAGTACGTAAATTCGGAAAGCCTGATTTATTTATCACTTTCACATGTAATCCTACTTGGCCGGAAATTCTACATGCACACTGCGTCTTTCAAGAAGTATTTATTTCTTCTTGATTTCTGAATTCCTTTCTCACCCTTTTCCATTCCTATTCTTACACCGCCATATGCTACAGCGGGCGTTGGCTAGTATAAAATAATTTCTCAAATGAGACCCTCCACCTACATCCTCGACCCAATACCAACAAGTTTTTTCAAAGAAGTATCAGGCGTGCTAATTGATAGTATTCTTGACATAGTAAACTCGTCATTAGATACGGGGGTCTTGACAGACTGTCTTAAGACTGCTGTAGTTAAACCCCTGCTGAAGAAAAATAATCTTGACTCCTCTGCTTTTGAAAATTTTAGACCTATTTCTAACCTGCCTTTCTTAAGTAAAATTCTACAGAAGGCAGTCATTATGCAGCATAATGACCACCTCAATAAACATGCTATTCTTGATAAGCTTCAGTCGGGTTTCAGAACAAATCACTGTACAGAAACTGCACTCGTTAATGTAGTAAATGACTTGCGGGTAAATGCAGACAGAAGCTGTTTATCTGTTCTCATCCTCTTAGATCTGAGTGCCGCATTCGATACCATTGATCACAATATTCTTAGAAATCACTTTAGTCAATGGGTGGGCTTCTCGGGCAGTGTCTTAAATTGGTTTGAATCCTACCTGGCAGGTAGAAAATTCTTTGTAAGTTATGGTAATTATACTTCAAAGACACATGATATTCTATATGGTGTTCCACAAGGCTCTATCCTGTGTTCGCTGCTTTTTTCAATTTACATTCTTCCGTTAGGTCAGATTATCTTGGGGCATAACGTGAGCTACCACAGCTATGCTGATGACACACAACTGTACTTATCAATAGCGCCTGATGACCCAGACTCTCTTCATTCATTGACACAATGTCTTTCTTGTGTTTTTGAATGGTTGAGTAATAATTTTCTCAAACTAAATAAAAAAAAAGCTGAAATGTTAGTGATTGGAAATAATGGATATAATGAGGTTATTAGAAATAAACTTGATGCATTAGGATTAAAAGTCGAAACAGAGGTAAGGAATTTAAGGATAACTATTGACTCTGACCTGAATTTTAAATCAAATATTAATCAGATTACTAGGACAGCATTTTTCCACTTAAGAAATATAGCAAAAGTTAGACTCCTTATAACACTGCAAGATGCTGAGAAATTAATCCACGCTTTTGTTTTCAGTCAACTAGATTACTGCAACGCTCTCCTCTCAGGACTATCCAAAAAAGACATAAATCGATTGCAACTAGTGCAGAATTTGAGCACTTTGAGCTGCACTATTTGCATGAAAATGTGCTATATAAATAAATGTTGTTGTTGTTGTTCAACTATTTCAATATGAGTCGTGAACGTTTGCTTAATATCTTCAAACTGAGCACTAAATTCTTTGAATTTATTCACAAACTTAGTCACATTTTTCCTCAGTTTTTTTTCTTAAGTTTATCTAGCATACCTTTAATGGTTGCCTCAAAGTGATTACTTAAACGTTTCTCCTGGTCTTTAATATCCTGAAGCAGCCTCTCGTTTTTCTTGTTTATGTCCTTTATATGATTTGTATCATTTGTAACCTTCTTTATATTATTTTTTAGCTCCTTTATGTCCCCCCAGAGAGTTGTAGTTATTTCCCAGTTGGAGTCGGTGTCGCTGGCTCATGGGAGGTAGTTGACACAGGGAATAATAAGTCTATTTTCAGTTTCAATGAACCCTCTGGAATCCACGACCTGACACACTTGCACTTTTGCTCCCACTTTCGCTCTCAGCTGGAGGAGATGCTGCAGCGTCATGTCCCGGGAGATTGATTTTTTTGCCTATCTGTTCTAGGTCAGTCTCTGGCAGGCAGTACCTTGAACTTGAGGCCTGTTTTAGACTTAGATGAAGTTTTAGCTGTCTTATCCATTTCTTTATGAGCTGTTTTTCTGCTGTTCATGCTTGTATATACTTGCATTTACTTTGATGAAAGCTCTTTGGGTTCAGTAAATACAAGATACCTCGGGATGACAGTACAAAAAGTAAAACAACACCGCCACTGATGGAGTTCCATTTCAGACATCCATCTCCTAAAATGGAGGAGACCAAAAAGTGGATGAATTGTATGTTAATGGAATGTCCCTGCTCACAGTTAACAAAAGCAGGGTCATTCTTGCTAGGCACCCTTATTGTTAGGAGTACTGGCAATTGCCTCAATTACATTAGGAAAAGTGAATGGCTCCTGCCTATCTCTAAAAGCTTTCCCCCTTCATATATGACCATTTGCACAGTTTCAGGCTGCGCTAAACAAGCCATTTTTGTCAGACTATTAAGCTATGAATAGGCTGTAAGGTACAAGATTTAGATCTTTCTGTATGCAGGGAGTGAATCATGCCTTGGTTTTTACTGTGCTGTAGTTTCTAATCCTGAGAATTGACAACACATAGTCTAAACTTATGAAAAAAAAAATTCTTCAGTGCAAATACACAGGACGGTCCCTTTTAAAAAGAAATTAAAGTAAAGTCTAGACATCATGCTCATCGCTTTTGCGCATTTGTTTCATTAATGTACATTACAGTAATGGCTTGGTGATATAAATTATTATGTGTGTGAGTCATCACTTAGCTGGTTTGGCTGCATTTCCCTACTGGATCAAGGGTGATATAGTTACCCACTTTCTCCAAAATGTTTTTTATAGGTAGTAAGAACTGCCTTAAATATATACAAGTTCTCCTATCGAGTTTTCTTTTATAAGTCCCGACATTTGTATGGAGAGTTGCAGTTACAGTGAGCAAGTTTAAAAATATTGTCTGGATGAAAGCAATTTGAGTAGTTTGCTGTTGTAAAAGGTACCAGCAAGAGAAAGATAACAATGGTAATGGAATTGTGATACACCATAGGAGTGGCCATAATTGAAGAGGATGTGCTTTATGTAATGTCAGAAATAAAGACAGAAACCAACTCACAAAAAAGAAAAGCAGGTGCAAAATGTAAAAGAAAATTCAACTGTATTCAGTAAAAAAAAGGTGTATCAGCAATGACCTAGGTGAAAAATGCTATAGATGAGACCTTGGCTATTAAAAAGAAGTACAAGTCAATGTCCTCCTAAGTATATCCTCCAGAATGGACCTTCCTAATGCCAGCTGGTACTGAGATTTGTTGGAACACCCAGCTACTGTATGCTGCGAATTTGGGCTGAAAACAAGATTACATATTTGGATGGATAGTTCTGTTATATTTATTTATTTATGTATTTAATTACTTTCTGAAGAACATGGGAGGCAGGTTTTAATAATAAAACAAGATCTTGATTTAACAATGTTTGTCTAGAAGAACAGTCCCTTACCTCAAAGGGCTTCTAATGCTTTTTACAGGAGGGTCAGTGTTATCATCACACCATGTGTGACAAACTTAAAATTGTAAGAGCAGCTGGGATTTGAAAGGAATCCTCACAAGACTAGGCAGAACTGGTAGAAATTTTGCAGGGTTCAACATGATATTAACATAATAATTTTACAAAATGAACCTGCCAAATTTAGAGTTCTTGAAGCATTTGTGAAGATGCGGATGAATAAGTGAAAATTCAGATGGTTAATCTTTTCAGTTGTTAATGACTGATCAGAACTGAAGAGGCATATGGCTGTGAATTGCCTGGAGAATTTAAGCTTAATTTAACAAACCTAAAAGCCACTTATTCAAAGATTAGTAGTATGCATTCTTTTAATGTGCAATAGCAATGTATTGCTGAGCAGCCTTAAATTTCATTTGATTACAAATACATAAAAGCCTTTTTATGGAATATTAAAATATTTGGACTTGATAATGTGTCCTTTTAAAATATTTTTCAACCTGCATTTCAGCTTGCAGCAGACATTACTGCCATTTCTTGAACTGTAGTTTGTATTAGACAATCATAGCATATCAGAGAGGCTCAGCTTTACTGACTTTCTGTCACTTTTTACATTAATTTTCAAATTTCTTGGATTTGACCTTTTGTAAGTGTCACATAATGTAACACAAAACTGCCTGTCATAGTCTGAAGCTAGTATCTCAAATGAGGGCAGGAGAATCAAGGCAGACCTGCTTGGAGATACCGACCCTTCTTCTTTTAAGGTCGAGCATCATTCTACTGTTTTTCTTTTGGCAATATATTATTCGCCTCAAGATTTTCACTGCCTTATAAGGTGTTGAAGTTAGGAATTCTGCACTTGTATCTATTTAATATTTGCTCAAAGTTTAAAGACAAGCATTTTCCTTTATCTGGAAAGGCATGCATAAGCAGAACATTCTGAGTTGTCAAATGTGCTTTAGGCAAGCTAGCATAATAGTGATGCACTACTGGCAAGATCGTAATACAATGTTGCTGTAGATTTCCTTTGACTATCAGAGTTGAATAAGTTAAAAAACAACAAAAAGTAAGTAAGCTGATGAACCTGTGTTTAGAACAATTACAGATAGGGGTTAGGGATAGAGTCCCATTAACATGTGACATGAACAATTCAGCATAATATATAAATATTAGTATCACAGTGCCTTATGAAAGGAGAGGAACTCAACATGTACAATCATCCAAGCATGGAATTTGAACTTGCCCTTATCCTAACAATTGGACTTCGCTGTCTGGCAAAAAGAGGATTGTGAATACAATGGAAAAAAAATAATAAAATAGCAAACAAAAATATCACTTTATAGAAACAGACAAATTATGCATGTGTGAGCAACACTGGAGCTGTGCCATACCTATGACTTTTATGTTAATGAGCAACCTGTCATAAATTGTGAAATGATAGTATGCATAATTTGTAGGCCTAGTTTGTAAGTCTTGAAAACTGCTTTGTTCTCCTTTCACAAATGAGGAAGTGTCTTTTCCTTTAACGAGGTCAGCATGACTTTGTTTTGAAAGGCTTTGCTTCACAGAAAGAGTACCAGGTGGCAATGGCTTAATAACATCCCCATAGGATAGAACAGGAAAAGAGCATTTCTTTTAATTGTTTTTGCTAAGAAATGACAATTAATCATTTAAATTGCTATATTTGTAGCTCATCTTAATGAGCATGCTGAAACCTTGACGGCTGCCATGGCAATATTAACATTTGCAGTTTGATAACTGAACTCTTACTTCTAAAGTACCTCTATAAACATGCTATGCATTGTAACTATTTGAAAGTAACTGACCCTTTTGGATGCCTTTTGGCCTGTGGGCTACATAATTTATCAAATGAGAAAGGATTTCAGCTCTTTAATAACAATGTATGTATAAAGGTGTAAGATAAGAGCCATTTGTCTTTCATTGACTTTGTGCTATGGCAATTCATTCAATGGATTTTTAATCATTTTTCTGAAAACTGTTTTTTTCTTATAAATGGAACCTGAAGGATCCAGAAGTTATTCTGGTGCATAAGGTGCAAGGCAGGAACATATTTCTGAAATCCAAATTTTCGAGTTGTAGTGAGGCACTTCATTACCTCCATTGAGGTACTGTTATGATTTATGACATTTAAAAATGTATTTCTATGTACAGTAGATGCATTTTTCTCCCAGTTTAGTAGGTTTTGGGGAGGTTTGATGATGGATGTTTAAGTCTCTTTATTATTGTATTTATCAATGTTGGTTTTTGTTTTTGTTATTTACCCTATACTACTCCAGACACCTCACATCCAGATAAACAGACTTAAGCTGAGAGAACTTTTTATTGGACTTCAGTTGCGTTGGTGGGGGGATGGGATAGCAGGATGCTTCTGCTGATCAACACATTTGCAAAACAAAAGACCCTAATGGAGAAGTGTGAAGGAATTTAAGGTGGTCCGGGATTACGACTTTTTTGTAGGCTTCAGGGAGTCTAGAGTTAAACATGCTTTATTACATTAGATCTGATGGAGCCTGCATATGAACATCGGTTCACTATGACAAGGCAAGAAATACGGCAGAAGGAATGCCTTCTAAGTACTTCCAGTAAAACCTGTGAGGCTATCGCTGTATTTTTCAATCAAAAAATTAATGATATTAGAAATAACATAGTATATCTCCCCAACACTAAGGATCCCCCGAAACCCCAGTACTCCATAATAAATAAATTAGAGTCTTTCACTAGGATAGATTTACCTGATTTACATAAAATAATTTCTCAAATGAAACCATCCACCTGTGCCCTTGACCCAATACCAACAAATTTTTTCAAAGAAGTATCGGGTGTGCTTATTGATAATGTTCTTGACATAGTAAATTCGTCATTAGATACGGGGGTCTTCCCAGACTGTCTTAAGACTGCGGTAGTTAAACCCCTACTTAAGAAAAATAATCTCGACCCCTCTTCTCTTGAAAATTATAGACCCATCTCTAACCTGCCTTTCTTAAGTAAAATTCTAGAGAAGGCAGTCATTATGCAGTTAAATGAGCACCTCAATAAACATGCTATTCTTGATAAATTTCAGTCAGGTTTTAGAACAAATCACAGCACAGAAACTGCACTCGTTAAAGTAGTAAATGACTTGCGGGTAAATGCAGACAGAGGCCATTTATCTGTTCTCATCCTCTTAGATTTGAGTGCCGCATTTGACACTATTGATCATAATATTCTTAAGAATCGCCTTAGTCAATGGGTGGGCCTCTCTGGCAGTGTCTTAAACTGGTTTGAATCCTACCTGGCAGGGAGAAAATTCTTTGTTAGTTGTGGTAATTATAACTCAAAGACACATGATATTCTATATGGTGTTCCACAAGGCTCTATCCTGGGTCCGCTGCTCTTCTCAATCTACATGCTTCCATTAGGTCAGATTATCTCGGGACATAACGTGAGCTACCACAGCTATGCTGATGACACACAGCTGTATTTATCAATAGCACCTGATGACCCCAAATCTCTTGATTCGCTAACACAATGTCTAACCTGTATCTCTGAATGGATGAATAGTAACTTTCTCAAATTAAATAAAGAAAAAACCGAAATCTTAGTGATTGGCAATAATGGATACAATGAGGCTATTAGAAATAAACTGGATGCATTAGGATTAAAAGTCAAATCGGAGGTAAAAAGCTTAGGGGTAACCGTTGATTGTAATCTGAATTTTAAATTGCATATTAATAAAATCACTAGGACAGCATTTTTTCACCTAAGGAACATAGCAAAAGTTAGACCTCTTATATCATCGAAAGATGCAGAGAAATTAGTTCATGCGTTTGTCTTTAGTCGGCTAGATTACTGTAATGCACTCCTCTCAGGACTACCCAAAAAAGACATCAATCGTTTGCAGTTAGTGCAGAATGCAGCTGCTAGAATCCTTACCAGGAAAAGAAAATCCGAACACATTTCTCCAGTTTTGATGTCACTACACTGGTTACCTGTGTCATTCAGAATTGACTTTAAAATTCTGCTTATGGTTTATAAAGCTTTAAATAATCTCGCCCCGTCTTATATATCGGAATGTCTGACACCTTATATTCCAAATCGCAACCTCAGATCCTCAACTGAGTGTCTCCTTAGAATTCCAAGAGCAAAACTTAAAAGAAGTGGTGAGGCGGCCTTCTGCTGTTATGCACCTAAAATCTGGAATAGCCTGCCAGTAGGAATTCGCCAGGCTAATACAGTGGAGCACTTTAAAAAACTACTGAAAACACATTACTTTAACATGGCCTTCTCATAACTTCACTGTAATTTAATCCTGACACTCTGTATATCCAATTCATTATAATAACTATTCATTCAAAATTTGTACTAACCCCTACTCTCTCTTCTGTTTTCTTTTCCGGTGTCCTATTGGTGGTGGCTTGTGCCACCACCATCTACCCAAAGCACCATGATGTTCCAACAATGATGGATGGATTAAAAGCCAGAAGTCTGTATAACCATCAGCATCAAGTGACTCCGTGAGAACCCTAACTACAAAGAGGACTATTTCATTTATGTTAGGTAGAATGCCCAAAGGGGACTGGGCGGTCTCGTGGCCTGGAACCCCTACAGATTTTATTTTTTTCTCCAGCCTTCTGGAGTTTTTTTTTGTTTTTTCTGTCCACCCTGGCCATCGGACCTTACTCCTTTCTATGTTAACTAATGTTGTCTTATTTTAATTTCTTATTTGTCTTTTATTCTTCTTTTCTTCATTATGTAAAGCACTTTGAGCTACTTTTTGTATGAAAATGTGCTATATAAATAAATGTTGTTGTTGTTGTTATGAAAGCTAGGATAATTTGCATAACAGGTCTATGGAATATATCAGTTTACAGCAATCAACACAGAGAGGTTGGTATAGCTCATCATGTACCCTATGTTTTATATATATTCTTCCCTCACTTGTGAACAAGACCCCGAGATACTTGAACTCCTCCACTTGGGCCAGGATCTCGCCCCCAACCCTGAGATGGCACTCCATCCTTTTCTGGCTGAGGACCATGGTCTCGGATTTGGAGGTGCTGATTCCCATCCGAGCCTCTTCACACTCAGCTGCGAACCGATCCAGAGATAGCTGAAGATCATGGACTGATGAAGCAAACAGGACAACATCATCTGCAAAAAGCAGTGACCCAATCCTGAGTCCACCAAACCGGACCCCCATCAATGCCCTGGCTGCACCTAGAAATTCTATCCATAAAAGTTATGAACAGAATCGGTGACAAAGGGCAGCCCTGGCGGAGTCCAACTCTCACTGGAAATGGGTTTGACTTACTGCCGGCAATGTGCAGCAAGCTGTGACACCAGTTGTACAGGGACCGAACAGCCCTTATCTAGGGGTCCGATACCCCAGACACAGTTGAACGCATTTTCCAAGTCCACAAAACACATGTAGACTAGTTGGGCAAACTCCCATGCACCCTCCAGGACCCTGCTAAGGGTGTAAAGCTGGTCCACTGTTCCACGACCAGTACCAAAACCGCACTGTTCCTCCTGAATCCGAGGTTCAACTATCTGACGGACCCTCCTCTCCAGGACCCCCGAATAGACTTTTCCAGGGAGGCTGAGGAGTGTGATCCCTCTGCAGTTGGAACACACCCTCCGGTCCCCCTTCTTAAAGAGGGGGACCACCACCCCGGTCTGCCAATCCAGAGGCACTGTCCCCAATGTCCATGCGATGTTGCAGAGGTGTGTCAACCAAGACAGTCCTACAACATCCAGAGCCTTGCGGAACTCTGGGCGTATCTCATCCACCCCCGGTGCCCTGCCACCAAGGAGTTTTTTGACCACCTCGGTGACCTCAGTCCCAGAGAAGGGGGAGCCCACCTCCAAGTCCCCAGGCTCTGCTTCCTCATTGGAAGGCATGTTAGTGGGATTGAGGAGGTCTTCGAAGTACTCCCCCCACCAACCCACAACGTCCCGGTCAGCAGTGCACCATCCCCACCATATACAGTGTTGACACTGCACTGCTTCCCCCTCCTGAGATGCCGGATGTTGGACCAGAATCTCCTCAAAGCCGTCCGAAAGTCATTCTCTATGGCCTCCCCAAACTCCTCCCATGCCCGAGTTTTTGCCTCAGTAACCACAGAAACCACATTCCGCTTGGCCTGCCGGTACCTATTAGCTGCCTCCAGAGTCCCACAGGATAAAACGGTCTCTGTAGGACTCCTTCTTCAGCTTAACGGCATCCCTCACCACTGGTGTCCACCAACGGGTTCGGGGATTGCTGCCACGACAGGCACTGACCACCTTACGGCCACAGCTCCGGTCAGCCGCCTCAACAATAGAGGCACGGAATATGACCCATTCGGACTCAATGTCCCCCACCCCCGCCGGAGGGGGGAGTTGAAGCTACTTCTGACAGGGGACTCTGCCAGACGTTCCCAGCAGACCCTCACAACATGTTTGGGCCTACTAGGCCTGACTGGCATCCTCCCCCACCATCGAAGCCAACTCACCACCAGATGGTGATCAGTTGACAGCTCCGCCCCTCTCTTCACCCGAGTGTCCAAGACATGTGGCTGCAAGTCTGACGACACGACCACAAAGTCGATCATCGAACTGAGACCTAGGATGTCCTGGTGCCAAGTGCACATATGAACACCCTTATGCTTAAACATGGTGTTCATTATGGACAATCCATGACGAGCACAGAAGTCCAATAACAAAACACCGCTCCGGTTCAGATCGGGGGGGCCATTCCTCCCAATCACGCCCTTCCAGGTCTCACTGTCATTGCCCATGTGAGCATTGAAGTCTCCCAGCAGTACGAGGGAGTTCCCAGAAGGTATGCCCTCTAGCACCTCCTCCAGGGTGGGTACTCCAAACTGCTGTTGGGTGCATACCCACAAACAACAGTTAGGACCCGTCCCCCCACCCGAAGGCGGAGGGAGGCTACCCTCTCGTCCACCGGGGTAAACACCAATGAACAGGCTCCAAGTTGGGGGGCAATAAGTATGCCCACACCCGCTCAGCACCTCTCACCAGGGGCAACTCCAGAGTGGTAGAGAGTCCAGCCCCTCTCAAGGAGATTGGTTCCAGAGTCCAAGCTGTGCGTCGCGGTGAGCCCGACTATATCTAGCCGGAACCTCTCAACCTTGCGCACTAGCTCAGGCTCCTTCCCCTTCAGAGAGGTAACATTCCACGTCCCAAGAGCCAGCTTTTGTAGCCGAGGATTGGACTGCCAAGGCCCCCGCCTTCGGCCACCACCCAACTCACACAGCACCTGACCTCCTTGGCCCCTCCCATAGGTGGTGAGCCCATGGGAAGGGGGACCCCCGTTGCCTCTTCAGGCTGTGCCCGGCCGAGCCCCATGGGTGCAGGCCTGGCCACCAGGCGCTCGCCATCGAGCCCCACCTCCAGGCCTGGCTCCAGGGGGGGGGGGGGTCCAGTGACCCATGTCCGGGCAAGAGAAAACGCCGTCCAAATTTTTTGTTCTTCATAGGAGGTTTTGTTGAACCACTCTTTGTTTCATCCCTCACCTAGGACCAGTTTGCCTTGGGTGGCCCTACCAGGGGCATAAAACCCCGGACAACAGAGCTCCTAGGATCATTGGGACACGCAAACCCCTCCACCACGATAAGGTGGTGGTTCGAGGAGGGGTCAATTTATATTTAATTGTAATAAAATATGGGTACGATAGTGATGCAGTGGGTGGTGCTGCTGGTCACAGAGCAAGCTCAATCCAGCGTCTGATTATTATCAATACCTGCTCTTCTTATCTGTTTGGGTTTTTGTCCTGTTTTTCCCCCATATCGCAAAGATGTGTGTGCTGGGGTAACTGGCAGTTCCGAACTGACTCCATGGACGTGAGTAAAAGGATCCAGTGATACACTGGCACCTTATCCAGGAATAATTTGAGTCTCACTGTCAATGCTGAGGGGTGATTCCTGCCTTGTGCCTAATGCTGTCACAATGTCCTCTCTCCCCATAATCCTGAGATAGGTTATGTTTATTTTGTTATGAGTGATAGGTTGCTTTACAAATAATATTTTATATTTGTTTTATTACCAATTATTAAGTCTCATTTTAATAAGTTTTGCTAAATGAGTCATGTTTGTTACACTTGGTATTAAGTTGATCAAGGCTGCTGGCCAGTTTGGAAGCAATGATTTTCCCAATAAGTCACAATTTAGTTTACAATTATCTTCCAGTATCTCTTCTTAATTTGTATCTATGCACATTGTTCTTTTCCTAGAATTACTATAATTCTAGGGGTTTTTTTCCGTCAATGTGGAGACAAGAAGTGCTTGAATTATGCTGTTATTTGTTATTTTTTACCATAGGTAATTCTGAGCTAAAGCATGGACAATTGTGCACTTACATTCACACTTGAACTCGATGGCAAAATATATGGTAGTGGTGCACTTTAGGCAGCATGTGTTAGAACTAAAGGAGCACAATGAAGCACCTGTCAAAAGACAGATGAATAATATGACTCCAAGCAGAAGGAGTGTAAAAGAGATGTGATGTGCCAGCACTAACTGCCATGCCAGTGTACTCCCACCACCCACACCCAAGTGAGGTGAATGCGATCAAAGACAATGCATTATAAGCATACTGTATGCACACTGTCACAATTAGTTCCACTTTGGCAGCCCTGAATAGATTAAATGTTTTCAAATAATGAGTATGTAAACTAGGATTTTTTTGTCTGCCTGAGAGCTCCCCTCTGTTATTTGCACAGTGGGTATACTGAACCTATAAATAAAGACCAGGTTGTCCATTTTCTCAGTGAAACTTTTCTCAGTAAACTGACATGTTTTTTTTCCAAAAGGAACATCAAACATAACCACTGTGGAATATTAATACTTCATATTAGCGTTACAAGCTAGACATTTATTTAAGTATAAATATCAACTTGAAAATGAAAATTTACCATTATGTACATGTTAAAAATACCATAATAAAAAGGAAATATATTAAAAGTCACTTGGCACCTTATTATAATCTAATTATTTGTATATGTAGCAAAATACTTTCATTTAGTAATTAAGCTTTGCACTTTTTACATTTACCTCATTAATTAGTGTCACTTTCTCCTCATCTTAACCTATGACGATTTGTATTAAAATGTCCCCAAAGCTATATTTAGGGCTGACATTATTTACATGCAGGCAGAACACAATGATAAAAGTTTAATTAAAACTCACCCATAGCTAACAAAACTCACTGCAAGAAAACAAATAGCAAAATATCTCCTACGGAGAAAGGCTGTTGCCTTTCATCAGCAACAAATTGTGCCATATAAAAAAAATTACAAAAATAAACAACATTTACATTAAATTTACCAATCCTTCAGACTGCAATTACTATAATAAATTTAAAAAATGGTATTTGCACAATTCTTATCATTAAGTAAGCGTAATTGTATTTTAGGAATATTTTAAAATCTGCCAGATTTGTAATATATCAAAAATATAACACCGCACATTAGTTATGAAAGCTTACAGACATTTTTTAATAATTTGTCTAAGCAATTATATTTCCTGCTGAGAAAAGTTATGAAGAACTTAATGAACAGATATTATATGCAAAGTAACCTTGGCAACTTGCGTAGGTAGAGTGCAATGTACCCTAAAGGTAATGCAAAAAGCTTGAATATTAAGTGTATCCGTATTAAGAATGAACTCTTCTCCCTAGCAGGGATGTATAGTCTGCAGCTCTACCTGCAGGCTAGATGTACGTTGCTTTGAGATTACAAAGAAAGAGAGTCTTGCAGCAAAATGTCAGATGACCTAGTGGTATTGTGTTGTTCTTCGCTTTAGCTCTGGTTTAAAGATTCTCAGATGAAAGAGTACTGTAATGTAGTGAGCTAAAGTTCAAGGCCTCTCATAAGACTTACTCAAGATATTCCAATATTTAAAGCAAATTTAAAAATACAGTGCCAACATACCAAACATAATAGAAACAGTTTATCTGACTGAATGTATTGCTAATCTTGAAAATACCTTCCTATACCTTGGCATTTAGATTTTGTTTATAATTAATATTTTATTTCATCAATATCGAATTCTAACATATGGTACCTTTCTCAAACCTTTCTTTAATGCAACTCAAGGTTTTAGAGGGTTCACCCTATCCTTCCAGAATTAAGTGCCATTCTGTCAGAGGGGTCATCCTTACTAGACTAGTACAGAATCACTGATTAACCAAACCATCTTTGGGATCTAAGAGAGAAAAAAAGAATATGCATAGAGAAAGACTTATGCAGGTCTGAGGATGTGCAAACTCAACATTGATAGTGACCAGGGGCCTCATGTATAAATGGTGCGTACACACAAAAATGTTGCATAAACCCGTTTCCATGCTCACAGTGAGATGTACAAAAACTAAACTTGGCATAAAGTGTATGCAAGTTTTCGGCTCGGTTTTGCAAACTTGCGCCACCCAGCGTCAAAGCAGTGCTACTGGTCCTGAGTGGTTTCCTTTTCTTTTTTAGATTCTCATCCCTGACGTGGCTTTATCAAATACACTGAAATTAACTGCAATCGGTTATTAGTTTAAGGCATCTGATTGTAATCAACCTGTAACAATATAATGGTCCACAGAATGGCCAAACTATTTCAAATACCATAGCTGCTTTAGCATTGTTACTCTCAGTGCACCACTCAGAGTATTTTAACCCACTGTACCCGAGTGTGGAATCACAGCTCTACAGTGGCTGATCAGAAAGAGGATTATCAGGATTTAGCATCTAGCACATGCTGCCTCAGCCATGCACACAGTCTATTTGAACCTCTTCCATACTGCAAATGCTTCAGAGCCTTTTCTGTAGGGACCTTATGGTTCAGAAACAGTTTCATCCCAAGAGCTCTAAATGCACACAATTAATCCATCAAGTGCTCCTGGTAGAATTGTTTGTACTTATAAGTACAATTACCTCACTGTAAACTTGCACTACAGTTGTAATATTGCACACCCTGAGCCACTTATGAGCCATTTCACTATCTGCACTTTATGCACATGTATACAGTATTGTACTTATGCTTTCATATTGTATATTTTTCATTGTTTTTTTATCGTATTATTATTATTTTATAATTTTATAGGAAAATTAAGTTTATGGATGATTTGCATATCGAAACTCATTGTACCATACAATAACAATAATGGAATTCAATTCAATTCAATAGAAGAGAGTGTTCTAGGTGAGGGATGAGACAAAGAGTGGTTCAACAAACCTTCCATGATGAATGTAAACTTTGGACGGCATTTTCTCTCACCCGGACGCGGGTTACCAAGGCCCCCCTCTGGAGCCAGGCCTGGAGGTGGGGCTCAATGGTGAGTGCCTGGTGGCCGGGCATGCACCCAAAGGCTCCCCCATCTCTGGGACTGAGGTCACCAAGGTGGTCAAACAACTCCTTGGTGGCAGGGCCCCGGGCGTGGATGAGATACGCCCAGAGTTCCTCAAGGCTATGAATGTTGTAGGACTGTCTTGGTTGACGTGCCTCTGTAGCATCGCATGGACATCAGGGACAGTGCCTCTGGATTGGCAGACCGGGGTGGTGGTCCCCCTCTTTAAGGAGGGGGACCGGAGGGTGTGTTCCAACTACAGAGGGATCACACTACTCAGCCTCCCTGGAAAAGTCTATTTGGGGGTCCTGGAGAGGAGGGTCCGTCGGATAGTCGAACCTCGGATTCAGGAGGAACAGTGTGGTTTTCGTCCTGGTCGCTGAACAGTGGACCAGCTCTACACCCTTAGCAGGGTCCTGGAGTGTGCCTGGGAGCTTGCCCAACCACTCTACATGTGTTTTATGGACTCGGGGAATCCTGTGGGGGGTACTCCAAGAGTATGGGGTACCGGACCCCCTGATAAGGGCTGTTCGGTCCCTGTACGATTGGTTTCAGAGCTTGGTCCGCATTGCCGGCAGTAAGTCGAACCCATTTCCAGTGAGAGTTGGACTCCGCCAGGGCTGCCCCTTGTTACCGATTCTGTTCATAACTTTTATGGACAAAATTTCTAAGCACAGCCAGGGCGTTGAGGGGGTCCGGTTTGGTGGACTCAGGATTGGGTCACTGCTTTTTGCAGATGATGTTGTCCTGTTTGCTTCATCAGGCTGTGATCTTCAGCTCTCTCTGGATCGGTTCACAGCTGAGTGTAAAGCGGCCGGGATGGAAATCAGCACCTCCAAATCCGAGACCATGGTCCTCAGCCAGAAAAGGGTGGAGTGACCTCTCAGGGTTGGGAGCGAGATCCTGCCCCAAGTGGAGGAGTTCAAGTATCTTGGGATCTTGTTCACGAGTGACGGAAGAATGGAGCGTGAGATTGACAAGCGGATTGGTGCAGCTCTGCATCAGTCTATCATGGTGAAAAAAGAGCTGAGCTGAAAGGCAAAGCTCTCAATTTACCAGTCGATCTATGTTCCTACCCTCACCTATGGTCATGAGCTATTGGTAGTGACCAAAAGAATGAGATCGTGAATACAAGCGGCTGAAATGCGTTTCCTCCGCAGGGTGTCTGGGCTTTCCCTTAAAGATAGGGTGAGAAGCTCAGTCATCCGGGAGGAGCTCAGAGTAGAGCTGCTGCTCCTCCGCATCGAGAGGAGTCAGATGAGGTGGCTCGGGCATCTGATCAAGATGCCTCCTGGACGCCTTCCTGGTGAGGTGTTCCGGGCACATCTAACCGGGAGGAGGCCCCGGGGAAGACCCAGGACACGCTGGAGGGACTATGTCTCTCGGCTGGCCTGGGAACACCTTGGGATTCCACCAGAAGAGCTAGAAGAAGTGGCCGGGGAGAGGGAAGTCTGGGTATCTCTGCTCAAGCTTCTTTTTTACCAGTGTTGTTGCCATTGTCTATTCACAGAACACTGAACTTAAGGGGCTATTTATATTGATTTGCATATTCAAAGAGGCGTACTGTAATTCTGGGAGGAGTTGGGGTGAGGCAGCAGGTGCATGCATGTGTGTTACATTTCACACTGACCAGGATTTACGTATGTAGTGGAAGAACGTGGAAGTTGGCATATGCACAGATTTTTGTTTTTGTCCATACATCATGTTTTAGTGTGAATTCCACGCACGGCATTATACATGAGAGTTGGTTTACCACCTTGGTAACCCCATATAATTTGAAAGGTGAGGTGAGGAAAATAAGACATTCAATTAATTACAGAGAGGTCATTGCAGGTACAGGTCCAAAACAGAACTGAAGCAGGTAGCTGATTTTCCAGGTCATGAAGATAGGAAGGAGTGGGTCCAGGAGGACGAACACTGAAGATGACATCCATGATGGAAGGGTTGTCAATCACCCAGTCTACAGAGGGAGAATGAAAGAAAGGATCAGAAAACAACGCCAACCCCTGGCTTGGCGGGTAACTACATTCACTAAGGCCCTTAAGCTACCTCCCATGTACATATAGTCACAGCTAATAAACTAAGAAGCACCTTAACAGATGGTTTCCTTACATCAAAGTATTACATGTACTGTAATTCAGGGCCTAAAGCTTTTTTATTCCATTATATTTTGAACACCTCCATACCTGCCAATATTTAGTTGCCCCTTCTAAGTTCATACTTTGTAAAAATCTGAGCTATAATTGTTTCAAATAGAATGTAAAGCTGTAATACATTTTACCATAATACTATATTTCCAATGTTTTATTCAGACTGAATTAACACAGCACTTTAATGCCATCAAAATTTAGATTTTATTAATGGGGACCACACAATAGCTTAGTGTATTCTGCAGTGGTCTGCTGTTCCCTCTAGGAGTGGTTTAATGAACTGATTATTCAAACTACAAATCAGCAGTGTAACTCATGCACTTTAGAGAAATATTTTTCCAGAGAAAGGAAAGATGCAGCAGATTTGACACAGCCTGTCCTCTGGGTCGCATGTCTTAGCTAGCTTTTTGATCTGAGTGAATCATGAAATTAGTGTGTGAAAAACATCTGTTTGTTAAGACATGTTCTCTCAGTCTCCATTGCTGTTCCTCTGTTGTCAAATTTTATGATGAAACATGGGTTCACAAGAGGATTACTTGTCTTCTGGTTTAGTGTATTGTATTTACCCAATTTTGTGACATTTATTGCATGCCCAAGCAACATGGAAAGGAGTTTCTGAATTGCCTTTTGCAGGATTTCTTCCCTTTTTTGGGGCAGTTTTTTCTTGTCTTCTTAGGGAGTCAAGCCCATTGAGATATTCCTTGTGTGATTTTGAGCTATACAAGAAATAAATTGTTTTTGTTCAACTAAAATTTTGCCTATTAAGAGCTGGCCAGTTCAAAAGCCTTTTAAGCAGGTTTACTGTTACATGGCATTTGCAATTTTTATTGATAGTTTATTAAGACCTTTACCATAATAATTTTATCTATTACTAATTTAACTAAATTATTGTGAAAGAAATTTACAACAATTCCAAAAGCATAAGAAGCCTTTGATAAACACAAAGTTCTATTTTCCTATGCTACACCATCCTGATTACTCACTACCATGAGGTGGAAGGAAATGTATTGCAATGTTTTCCTAATATTGGTAAACTTCATCCCTGTCTTTATTTCTTCAGAAAGGTCTCTCAAACTGAACAGAATCACAAAGTCGAAAAGCCTTAGTAGACAGAGGCATTGGCTAGAGTCGGAGCGTTAGACTCAGATCCTGGAGGGCTGCAGTAGATGCAGATTTTCATTCCAGCCACTTTCTTAAATAGTAACCAGTTATGCTGCTAGTTTAAAAATACTTCTTTTGTGTTAATTATAAGTGACTTGCTTAATTGATTTTTTTCATTAACTGGCAGCTAATCAATAAAGGGATGCGAAGCAAGCCAGTGGCTAACTCAGGGATCTCAAACAGTCCTGGAGGCCACCATTTCCACTTCAAGCAATTACTTATTTAGCTGTTAATGAAATCTGTTATTTAATTCAATGGCTTATTAGTCATCTTATTCTGCTACACCAGTCATTTCTAAAGCTGGTTTTCCTTTTCTGAAATCATGGCCTAAATACTTTGTAGACAACGGCTATTCAATAATTCTCAGGCAATCACTTTTTTCTATTTAAATATTTTATTGAGACAGATATTGTAAAAATGACCCAGGCACAAACGGGATGTCATTTGGCTGCTTGCTCAAGTACAGAATGAAACAATTAAAATGTAAGTCAATTAAAGACAAGGCAACATATTATGTTCCATTTACATTAGCAGTTGGTTAATAATGGAGAAAATGGCTGGCTCAAAAACCTGTGGAAACCACAGCCTTCCAGAAGCTTAGTTTGACAAATTTTCATCATTTTAATTAAATGTTTAATTAATTTAATTGTTTTCATTAGACATGTTTACATATTGAAAACTGATTTTATGTAGTGTGCAACAGCCATTCTTATTGAGTTAATATTAACATTAAATACATACAAGTATTTGTTTAGTATAGATTATAATATGTATGGGTTTATATTATTACATAGAATACATATATAGACAATGGACGGTTCTGCCTTATCCCCTATAAGCTATCATGTAAAGGGAACCTTGATAAAATTCTATTGTAATAGTAAAATAAGTTCAGAATGTTTATTTCAAATACTGTTATAAGGGTATACAGTTTTTTGGCAGTATCTATATTAAAGCACACAATATTTGTATATAAAAACAATGAATAATGAATATAGTAATGTCATGCTGTAACCTAAAGAAACAGATATTAATGACTGAAACTGAAATCTCATAGATAAGAAATCTTTTTCCATTTTTTTGTCTGTGCTTTGGAATTTTCTCTTAATTTTTGTACTGGTTTTACTGTGAATTTCACTACAAATTTTTAAAATTATGATATTTGGACTGTGAAATGTTTTGTTTATGCATCATACTCAGTGTATGAACATTGCCACCTTAGTAGCTGTAGAACTTTAGAAGCATCACAGATATGCACAAATTCAGCACAGAGAAGAAGGAATATCTAATACATATCAAAATCTGCAGAATATATTTAAGTAACAAGGTTACAACATGTGTATGAGGTGTGACAATTTAATTCCTGGAACAGCCATATACTGTTGCCCATGCTACAAATTGCTACTGAAAAACTGGAGCATTTGCAAGTGGCATACGGTGAGAATGTAATGAATATGTTAAGTGTCTTTGAGTGGCTTAAGAGATTCAAGGAGGGGTGAGAAGATGTGAATGATGACACCAGAAGTAGATCATCCATCATGACAATGCCATGTTGTACTCAGTGCTCTTGACTTCCTGAAATCAAATTGGATCATCCACTCTATTCACCTGACTTGTGAATAGCAAGCTTGTGATATCTGACTCTTGCCAAAAATAAAAACTGACATATAAAGATGAAGATCTTCAGACATTTCTGCCATCCAGCATAAACATGACAAAGAAACTGAAGGGTATTCCAGAAACACAGATCCAGATATGTTTTCAGGGATTGCAATATTGTCTAAGTGCATAGCTGTGGAAGGAGATTAATTCAAAGGTAGCCACTAGTACACAGATACACACACATCTTTTCTACAGATTCATTCCAGAATTAAATTGGCAGACCTAATATGTTTTATATTCAATAAATAAATAACCTTCTGGTATGAACCCAAACATTGAAATGTTAAAAATCAGTTTACAGTTCAAAATGTAATTGTATTGTATTGTTCTCTCATGTATTAGATTTGTGTGGCTATGACAAACTTTTGGAAGGTTAGGTTAAGAGTTGTTCCTGAGGCTATACCCTCAACGGGTATGAGAACTGTACAATACAACAGGCATAAATAATATTTTTACCCTTAAAAATTGCAGCTTTTTTTAAGGTACACATTTTGTACCCATGCCATGAGTACAGATTTCACACCCCATTAGTATATATCCCCAACCACAACCAGTACCAATTTTTTCAAAGGGTGCACAGTATAAGGTGCTGAAAAAAATAGCCAGTACCCTCTCCACCCATATCACCTAGCACATGCACCACCAACCAGGGCACCCATATTTAAACTTCCTCAGAGCTGCGAAGAAGCTACCACCATGGCCAAAGGCAACGGCAAAACTCCTCAAGAGCTCATCAGACTGACTATTACAGCAGACTTTGGCAGACAAATGCAATTTAAAGAGTGTATCACACAACCATTGTCAGTCAAGACATGGTCCTAGTGTCAGAAGCAAAAAGGCAGGTGGTTTTGCTAGAGCTCACTGTACTCTTGAAAGAACAGATGAAAGAAACCTTTAAAAGAAAGCAGAGCTCCACTTCATTCATTAATGAGTACTCATTAGTAGGTTGAACAAGTAAGAAAGATGATTGATTATGACCATGAGTGAAAATTTCTTCTGTTTGAAGATCAGGAAGAGAGACAAGATGGTTGATGGAGGAAATGGAAGAAAAAAAAAGCATTGCACTAGTACTAGTATATATAAAGAAATAACAACCAGCATATATTCAGACTAATACAGAAAGAAACATACCACAAAAGACCTAGGGTGGAGTGGGAACATTGAAGAGACATAAAAAAGAACACAGGATAGAATGGCTGGAGCAAATGAGTGAGCTTAGGATACAGGAGGACTTTGAAGAACATGTTGACTTAAACTTAGGTAAAAAAGAAATAATTATAAGGGTAAATCCTTTTATTCTGAAATAATTCTCAGCTATTGCTTTATGGGGGTCATCAAAGCAGACATTTCCACAGCCATGACTTATTTTGAACATCGCAGGATACAAAAATAATGCTGCTACACCAACACTCTTAGCTAGATTTATGACTGGATTCATTGTGTGGCTGTTGGAATATAAATGGCAAAGAACATGATTAATTGTCTTTTGTAGGAGTGTTCTAAAAGTTTTCATAGCTACCTGCAGGATGAATTCCTGTTCCAATAGCTCAGCATCCTGACAGTAGCTGGTCCTGTAATATTAATGTGGGGCTAAACATACTGTATCCTAAGTACTGGCACCATCTTAATGCTTACCCCAACAAGAGTATGGAACCATTTTGGGCATTTCCTCCCTAAAAAGCTCATCATATCAGAGTCTTCTGAATTCTCAGAAATGTTCAATGATTCTCACACTTTTCCATCTGTCACAGCCCAAAGTGCTAATTTCTTTATCCACATATGATTTGCTGGTCCCTAGTGTGTAAACAACGCACCTACCTTTTTTTTTAGCTACCAGACACTACTGAATTGATTGCTAGCAAGAGAGGATTTAGCTAACCGCTAGGACAAGGGTAACCAGACTGAGAGAGGTGTATATATTCAGAAAATTGCACCAAGGGTCAAAGCCGAAAATCAGAGAACAATTTTCAAAACCAAAGCAATAAACTGTGAATGATGTTAAATAATAATAATAATATAAATGGGGAACAGCCAGAAGTGGCATTGCAGCCACTCAAAAGATAATCATATTAATATTCTGTTTACTTGCATTTAAACAGCAAAAGTAAAGCAACCATACACTGACATTCTCTGATGTTTTAAAGTGGTAGATTGGGTTCTTCAGTTTGGCGATCACAGTGGCAATGTCTGGAGTTTCATCAAGTAGGGATGGTCAGCATGGATTTTTCTTTGCTAGACTTCCAGGTTCAAATGGAGATTTTCTGTCGGTAGAGAGCATCTGCTGTTAATAATTACTACTGCCACTATTATATCTGGAAATAAACACCAATTTTTGAAGTGGTGGTGGATACAGAGCTCCACATCAGAATTTTTAGTCAACTTTTGTTGCATTATATCTGGAAACAGATTAACACTGAATGCCATAGTAAAAGCCTCAGGATGACTGTAAAGCACAGTTATAGTTGTGTCATTACTTAAGGATACTTTGCTACATCATGACCTGCACAAAGCCACTGCTTTTGATCATGCAACAAGGCAGAATTCAGACCACAGAAGAAAGAGTCCATGTAAATGGCTGAAGAAAATGAGATGTGTGGACCTAAACTCCACTTGAAAAAAAAATCCTGCCTAGCCTCATCAATAACTACTTTAATTGCCTTGTTGAGGTTCTAACTGCCTTTTTACACAGGAGATTGCATACTGAACAACTTTCTTAAATAAGTATCAAAATGTTTCACTATCTTTCCACCTTACAGTCTCTTTTATGTAACACCAGTAACGGCACACTGCATGATAACGTGCAGTGAATACACTTGACTTGAGCATTCATAGTTTTCAGACTCTTTCTCTGTATGTTTAGCATTCGTTTGCTCAGAGGTTGATGCGCTTGCTTCTTCCTGAGCAGCTCTTCTTTTCTCCACCCTAGCAGTCCTCTACTTCTCTTCCTTCGTCTGCATCTTTTTGCATTAAAACTGATTAATTCTGTGTTTGTATTGCAATTACTTAGTACGTTTTCTTACATTTTTCACTTAAGCTGGCACTTAAGTCTTCAATCTGCCTCAAGAATGATTTAAGATATGAAGAGATAGGGGAAGTGACGGCGAAGAAGATAGGGATAAGAACGACGCCCGTATGCATGTCCCGCACGGCCGCCCTGCTGGCCGCTGCCGAGAGTTGATTCTACAATAAAACAAAAATAAAAAGAGGAATAACCTTGGAGGTCAATCATCACCCCGAAAGCAGATAGTAGACTTCACATCGTATATGTGTACCAAATTTCAGGTCAATAGTTCAAACGGTTTGCGAGCTACAGGTGATTTAAAATCCCGGACAGACAAACGGACAGCCACGGTAGTGTATTATATAAGAAGATGTAAAGGACAGCCGGGTTCCATGCCCGGCAGGGACGCCTCTGCTGCATCTGTTCCGGGGGAGCCACCACGGGCAGCTCAATACCTCCCCCGGGACGCTTGGTGGTAGCCTCCCTGGCGGATGATGATTCCCCAGCCTGGCACATGGGAAATGCAATTAGGCCCAGGTGACCAAGCACCTGGACTACGTCCGGGTGGGGTATAAAAAGGCCAGCCACCACCACTCGAGAGAGCAAGCGTCGGGAGGAGGAGAACTAAGCCTGAGGAGGAGTGGTGGTAAAAGGGAGAAGAGAGAGTATTAGTGTGAGTGTTTTGGGACTGTGTTGGGCCTGTGGGACACGGGGAAGGCGTGCCCCACGGCTGAAGAAGAAATAAAGTGTGTTTTATTTAAGTACATGCCTCTGTCTCAGTCTGTGCCGGGTCGGGCGCTATATAGCGCCTTTAACAACTGGCGTAGTCGGCAGGATCCCGGCCCATCCATTTGGACCAGAACCTGCACCTAAATTCAAGAAGAGACCCGGCATAGCGACCTACAACAGCGCGAGGCACGTGCTCGACTCAGCTGCTCGGAGAGAGCAGCTCCCTGACACAGGTAAAGGGGGGGAGGGCGTGTGTCAGTTGCCCGCCGAGGAAAGGTCACAGGTGGGGCTGACAGATCTTCTCCCCGAGCCTGTGGAGGTCCCGCAGGGCCGTGATGGCTCGCGGTTGGCGAAGGGGACAAGGTCCACCGCCGACCGATACTATTAACTTTTCCTGGGCTACAGGGGAGGTGCAATCAGTTGTCCTCGCCCTGCAGTCCTTATTTAAAGTCTTTAAGGTCCTGCAGGAGTCAAAGGAGGGGCTTGAGAAGAAGCTTGGTGGCCCGTGCAGAGCCCTGGTTGAATGGCTTCGGACACGTGGGGCGTCACCCTCCAGCCTGCAGGACGCAGCGACTCAGGTAGGTAAAGCCTGGGTCGAACAGGAAGGAGGGCGGTGCGCAGCGGCAGCAGTGATGATTAGTACTGCTTGCCAGGCCGCTCCGTCCTCAACACAAGACGTGGCTGTAATGACAGACGGCGTGGCAGAAGAGTGCGCGGGGAGGCAGCTGGTGAATATCAGCTGCCAAACGACTCCGCCCCGACTGCCCGCCCCTGTCTTACAACCGTCTAAAGGGGTGCAGACGGTACAGGGGCTCCCTTCTTCCCATAAGGGGGTCCAGACTGTCAATACACCCCAGAGGAAAAGGAGGACCCAGAAGAAGAAAACGGGAACTCCTAACAAAGCACAGCGTAAGCCCGTTGGCTCGCAGGAGGGCTACGCTGTAGAGGGGCAGAGACGACACGTGCCCTCCTCAGAGCGGGCAAAGGGGCAAGGGTTTCCTGCCTGCTTCCGCAGGGGTTGGACTGGAGGGGGTCGGTTGTGCTTTAATTGCGGCCGCGGTGGCCACTTCTGGAGGTGTTGTCCAGAGAGGACGTCCGAGTGGCAGGGACGTCAGGGCAACACCCCCAGACCTGTTTGTTATGTTTCCACAGGGTACAGCCGCAGAACCAAGGAAGCCGACTCCCTGTCCTGGAGATGACCAGCCCTCACGGGGCAGACCGATGAGCCCCAGAAGCCTCATCTGAGAGAGGGGCACTGTAAAGGACAGCCAGGTTCCATGCCCGGCAGGGACGCCTCTGCTGCATCTGTTCCAGGGGAGCCACCACAGGCAGCTCAATACCTCCCCTGGGACGCTTGGTGGCAGCCTCCCTGGCGGATGATGATTCCCCAGCCTGGCACATGGCTCCATGGGACATGGAGTCCTCCACAGCCTGGTTGGGGGCTTGGATGGCCGCCACGGGGAGCTGCATGGACTTTCCAGCCCGGCTGGTCAATTCCTCAGCCCCACCCGGAAATGCAATTAGGCCCAGGTGACCAAGCACCTGAACTACGTCCGGGTGGGGTATAAAAAGGCCAGCCACCACCACTCGAGAGAGCCAGAGTCGGGAGGAGGTGGACTAAGCCTGAGGAGGAGTGGTGGTAAAAGGGAGAAGAGAGAGTATTAGTGTGAGTGTTTTGGGACTGTGTTGGGCCTGTGGGACACGGGGAAGGCGTGCCCCACAGCTGAAGAAGAAATAAAGTGTGTTTTATTTAAGTACGTGCCTCTGTCTCAGTCTGTGCCGGGTCAGGAGCGCCTTTAACAAAGATTAGGTTATGTTTGAAAATCTGATAAAATTCAATGTTAAATATAATGCAGAAAATTAGGAAATCTTATGACTGTGGTCCTTGATCTCCTTGCCTGTGCTGGCAACCAATTTCATGTTTTCTCTCTGAAATTAAATCTTTGTAAATATTAGCTGTTTGGCTGTACAGCCAGCTAAAAACAATTGTTTTTTTCACATTTGCCCAAGTTGGTCATTACATTTCATTGTGTTATGATTTTTTTTTGGTATAGACTATATATAATGTGATATTTTTACATTTCATTTATTATATAATACTAAGAAGTTATTTTTACTGCAGATGCTGAAATTAGTTGGTTTAAAAGAAATGTACATTAACTATAATAATTTACAGTAACTGCTGCTGTAACTATTATACTCCATATGAAGTACATATCAACTTAATCCCAGTTTAATGTCAACTGTAGTAAACCCTCACTTTGACCAACTGTTATAACCAACTAAAGGCCTAGGGGTGCACACAAATGAGACAGAGAGAGAGAGAGAGAGAGAGACAAAAAAAATTCAATTTATTTTCAAAAATAAAACTTCACAAAATATGGACAGAGTTACACACAAAAACAGAAGCAAGGCAGGAGGACAACACTGACTTAGCTATCTTAGCTAAACAAAATGTACACAGCTAGACACACCTGGCCAAACAATTAGCTTAAAACTACCTTAAAACAATTACCAAAAGAACCTCAAAGCCAAACCATCTAATCTGAATTCATACCTTGCTCTGTTAAATGAAAATCCTTTAGATTTAGATAGATTTAGAGGAGGCTGTAACACCAACCTAAGATTACAGTGCCAATAAAAAATATTCACTACCCCAGAAGTTTTCACATTTTACTTTTATATAACTTTTAGTCACAGTGGTTTTAATTTGGCTTTTTTGACACTGATTAACAGAAAAAGACTCCATAATATCAAAGTGAAAACAGATCTCTGCAAACCAATCTAAATGAATTACAAATATAAAACAAAATAATTTATCAAATAAATATTCACCACTTAAAATCACTATTTAGATGTGTATCAACAAATCACAAAAACAGACAAAGAGTTGGAGCACCTTGTTGAACCCCGTATAACTGGCAGATTAGGAAAAAATTGATAACAAAAGGAATTGTATTTTTAGACACAAGTCTTCATTTGACTTACTCCAAGATGGCATCAGAGCCGGTTTTCACTCAAGAGGACAGGATGAGGAGGGAATCGCAAGTGACATCATTGGTGTTGTGACTGTCAATCATTCCTTCTGCAGAGGGAGGAAGAAAAAAGGCATTAGGCAACAGTGCCAACTCCTGGTTGGGAATGAAATTACATTTATATGAGCCTTGAAGTTTCCTAAGTGCACGTGTGACATGTCTCTGAGAAAGTGCACTTTTTTTCATAGGCTTCAGGGATTCTAGTGTTAATGACAAATATCAACAAATAAAAGAAGCATGTGTACTTCTGTTTTTTCTACTAAGAAACTATGCCATCCATACCATTGTCATATATGATGTAGCACATCTCTCATCTGTTCCTTTTTTCTGCATTATCATTAATACTGAATGTTAAATCCTAGTTTCAAGTTACACAACATTCCTAAATGAAGTATTATGAGAATTGCTTCAGAAACATGTACAAATATAACACAGCCACTCTAACAGAAACAGACTATCAGACAATGCCTTGAGTTTTGCTGAGAAAGCCAAATTTACACTTTCTCAGATTACCATATCGTGGGGTCCTTCTCACTCTCACTGCCCCAAATACAACTGGTGGGGCTACTATCCATCTCTCAAAAGCATGCATATGTTAATTAGAAAAACTCTTCCATGGTCTAGAAATAGCACCAGCCTGAGTGTTCTCAAACCTAGTCTTCTTTTTCCTCTTCATCTTTTTCTACTTTTACGTGGGGTCAATGTGCTTGATCAATCTTCTCCAAACAGCTAGGTCCTGCACCTCCTCACCAGTCAAATTCTTTAACTTCAGATCTTTGTTTGCTTTACCCATCCACCTCTGCTTTGCCTTTCCTAACTTTCTCTTCCCCTGTATTTCCTTTCCCATCAGTTTTTTTTCCCATAGACTCATTGTCTCTCTTCATCAAATATACATACCACTTCAATCTACCTTCCTATACTTTCTTAGATATATCTACAACTTTTGTTGTTCCTCTGATTGTCCTCAAATCTAATAACTTTAGTAACGTGCGTACTCCAGTTAGTACTGGAAATTCTTCGGTTGTGTGATGGATCGTCTATGTTATTCTTATTTGAAAAAGTAACCATTATCAAGACCATCAGAAGCTAGTCTGAATTTTCAGGATACCTAGATAAGTCTAGAATGCCAATCAGTGGATATTACCCATGCCAGACTGAAATGCAAGGAGAACCATTTAATGAGAATAAAACATTTAAAGTTAACAAAGATCATTAGATAAACTCTTACATAACATTCACAATGTAATAATGAGGTAAAGAAATGGTAGTATAAAAAATGATTTTGAGAAATCATAATTGGAAAAGAGTGCTTAAATATCTCTTCTAACCCAGGCATAAAGGGTAACTTGCAAATTTGACTTCCATTAACTTTTAAATTCACATAAACACATTTTTTTATTTTTTATAGAATTATTCTGCCGAGTAGTCCACAATATTGTCATATATGTTTTGTTTCCAGTGATATCTCTCTTTTAAGAATACAGTCACCTGATCACAGTGACAAAAACCACAAAGGCACTTCAGTTAAAGCTATATTTAGATAACACAAAATTAAATGCTTAAATTTATTTTTTAAAAAGTTTGAATGAAACATGCCATTCTGATTTAATTTCAGTTACATTCTGCATTTTTTGAAAGCTTTGTATTTTGGAAAATGCATGATTAAAGGTGAAAAGACCTAGACAAATATATAATACTTAGACATTCACCTTTCAACATGGGAATCATATAAATGCAAATAAGTCTTTCTGAAAATAACATGAATAATACAGCCGATTGGTATGCAGTTCATACAGTAATTAAACGGAGTTCATTCTATTTCTCAAATAGAGAATGGCTTTTTTTCTGTAAACCTCCCATAGACTTCATCAATAACTCAGTGGAAATAGTAAAGATTTGTTCTATTTCACATATTTCTTTACCCAGTCTAATCTATAATTTCCTCATATCACTTATTAGAGAGTTGTTGACTATTTATATTCTGTGTGTTGGCATTAAATATTCATTACACTGTTCATCATGCAAAGCCCAGTCTCATGCTGGGCCCACTGGAATTGATGCATTCAGAATGGAAAGGTTATGTTATTGGACTGGGAGAATGGAGGAAAAGCAGGTTTCAGCATTTAAAACGATAGTTACAGTAATCCACTTGATTGCGTAACTGTAATGGAATGCTATTTTGTCATATTATTAGGCAATGATATTCAATACAATAAAAAACAAGTTTACAGTATTTTGTAGAGTTTTTTAAATGTTAAGAACATGATTTTAAATATATTTAATAATTTAAAAATAACTTGGAAGATTTCAGAGAGTCATGGGTTCAGCTCTCAGCCTAGGAGTTTGTATGGACATTGCACATTCCCTCCTTGTCAATATAAGCTGTTCCACCAGTAGCACGCCAATCTCCTCCAGTTGTTCCATTAGCTGCAAGGGGTGATGAAGGCAGCATAGAATATTAGTGGCACCAACTTGGGTTTTGTTCAGGGTATTTGCAACACTCGCTTTCTTAGAAAGGAAAACAGTATTATCAAAAACCTCAGGCCATCCTGCCCTATTGTTTACATTACTCCTTCCCTCTGACAAATGGTACAGGGCAACTGGCACTTGCAACAGCAGGTTCAGGGAAAGTTTCTATCCACCTATCCACAGGATGCAAGGTAATCATAAGAACAAATGTTGCTCATGGATAGATAGATAGATAGATAGATAGATAGATAGATAGATAGATAGATAGATAGATAGATAGATAGATAGATAGATAGATAGATAGATAGATAGATAGATAGAAACTTCATTTGATCCCAGGAGAAATTTGGCTTTTTTAGAGAATGCTCTGTAAATAAATAAATATATAAATAGATAGACAATATAAATATACTATGTTCTGAACACACACTGTAATGACTAAAAATAAAGAACAGTTCTGACTTCACAATCACAGTCACACTGAGACATATGCAGGCATATCGATGTTGGTGTTAAGGAGCGACAGTAGTGTTTCCTGACACACTTCTGTTAAATAATTATTATTATTATAATTTGTTGGTTGCAAGTCTTCAGTGTTAGTGTGCCAGATAGAGGATGTGTAGCATTGATCTTAATGACACATAGTTTTGTTTTGCTACTACCTCCAGGATGAGTCCTGTAACTGTGCCTGCCCTTTTAATTACCTTGTTAATTCGGTGGGCCTCTCTTGAAGTGATGTTAACCAACCCAGCACATCTCAACGTAGAATATTGCACTGGCCATCACAGAGTTGTAGAAGATGTGAAGGATATTATTAAAGGAACGCAGTATCCTAAGGAAGAAGACCCTGTTCTGCCCATTCTTATATAGTTGCTCAGTGTTCTGAGACTAGTCCAACTTGTCATTAATGTGGACCGCCAACTACTTGTATAATGCATCATTTCTACATCCACTCCCTGAATAATGACCAGACAGAGGCTCTTTGGTGCTGTCAAAGTCAAGAACCAGTTCTTTGGTTTTTCTGTTGTTAAGGTGCTGACAATTCTCTTTGCACCAAGAAATAAAAAATTATATGTATTTACTGTATACTGTATTTATATATCATAATGTTAGAGCTACTGCTTCATCAATATAAAGTTGTGTGTTCAAATCTGAATATGGTTGTTCTGTGTTTTCACAACATCCATAATATGTATGTTTGGATACAGTGGAAGTTTGGTTTCGTTTAAATTGTGTGTGTTGGTAAATGTATGCCAATTGTTTCTTTATCTGCCTTGCTTTATATTTTTTTGTGGAATTCCTTAACACACACTCTCTCTCTCACACACACACACACACACACATTCGGAGAAATTTTACAGTTTTAATACTACTTACTGTAAATAAATGTCATTGTTGCCTTCCACAGCAGCATTCAGGGTTGGCTCATTGTACTGCCTACTAGTGCACCCACCTATGAAGGGACAATTTAACATCTTGAACCAATATAGTCTGCAAGTGTTTGGAACAGAAAGCCCACAGTTGCATAGAGAAAACATGCAATTTCCACACAGATAATGATGTAATTAGGAATGGGAACCCTAACCTACACCACTCCCACCACAGGTTGCAGGATCGAATAATTATTTATATTAAAAAGGGACTAAAAATCATTTCATTTTGTGTTTATAAAATTTCAAAAGAGTTGTTAATTTCTTATGCTGCTAGAAGCTGTCCCCCAACACAGACATCTACACTAAAAGTCAGTTCTTTTGTGAAGATAGGAAAAGCTGAGTTCTTTTCCAAATCATGAAAGCTAAAGATTTTGCACAACTATTTTTTATTAATCAGTATTTATCTGCAGCTTGGAAAAGGGATGAAGGGATGATTCTTCAAAAGGAAATTTGCTTCTTGTTTAATTTTCTGTATCTGACAAGCATGGACAAACATAAGGCTATAAATGTGTGCCTATATTTGTGTAGAAACTATTATTTGTAATGGTGTGAGTAATTGTGGATGTGTGCGTTGCCTTGCTGTGTGACAGGTGAACAATATGTAAAAAATGTTTCCTGGTTTGTGGATTCTGATGGTATAGTGAAAAACGCAGACCCTCATAAAAATCCTAGTCCCTAATATGTTAAAACTTTTACTTATTCTTTAGAACTTTTTTCAAGACTTTTTAGATTCCAGTGGAGTTTTTGGTCTCATTCCATTTCCAATATTAATCTTTGGTTTTCAAGTTTTTTTAACTTAGTTGCAACTTGTTCATATCTTTTTCAATATCTTTTTGTTTTGTCATGGGTGCTGCCATTCTGTAAGCACTTTATTTGCTATTGCTTGGGTGATTGCTACCAAGGAATGACCGGAGGTTGGGACCTCTGATATCATTGTGTCAACACTATGAAGATCAGCACCATGCAAGTGGCTGTTTTCCAGTATTGTGGCTTTTTTGTATATGTTTCATTACGAATTTCAAGTTTAACTCCTTTGTTTTTTGTCTACTTCATTTCAGTCTTAGAAATTTGTCTTAATTATTCGATTTTACTGATTTCTTGGTTTCCACATCAGCTTGTTTACTTGACTACTTTTCATCTTTTTGTCAAAAATCAAATGCAAGCTACATCTTGGTCTCTCTAGGCATGGTAGTTAGCATTTGCTGCCTATGACCTCATCTCCAAACTGCCAAATCACATTGTTCCCTTGAAATATTAACAAGGTAATCGGTCCTTGTCACCAGATCTCATGAATAATGACCACAAAACCACCTCTCTTTAAAAGTTCTTGGCTTCTGGATATGCCAGCCATACCTACAAACACTTGTTCAGCATTTTAAAAGGGAGGTAATCAATGTTAGAATCTTAATTGTTTAATACGTTCATGAACCACACCACAATAGAGAGAAAAAACTACTAACACTTAGTGAGCCTTGTTATCAAATTATTACATACTAGCTGTGTAAGCCTGTGCCGTAAAAAGCCCAGGGTCCTAAAAACTATTGAGATTGTCAGAAAAAAAAACCAACTGAAATGTAGAGATGTCAGGTAATTGAAAGGAACTACTCTGGGCATCTCTCTCCTAGGAGGATTTGTTTTGCCGACATGCTCGCTTCACTTGTGTATTAGCAGCAGGAGGAAAACTAAAGTAGTAAAAGGGATACCGTTTTGCCGATGATAGCAGCTAAGTAACTTTGTGTTTCTTCTGAGGTTTCGTTATGCTGACATGCTGGCCTCGTTTGTGTTATTAGTGGCTAAGCAAATTTTCTGTTTCCTTGGAGGTGGAGCCCTTACACCGACTCCACCTCTCACTTCCGGGCCGGACAGACACACAAACTTCCATGCGTAGACATTTATATATAAGATGCATACTGTAGACCATGATAAAAGAAATATGCTGTTTGTATTACAAATATATAGTGCAAGATTTCTATTACCACCTATGTACTGTACTGTTGTAGGAATCAGCGTTGTGACCTTTAAAAAAGTGAATTAGTTGAACATTTCATATGCTTTCCGTACTTATTTGCTTTCTGCCAATTAAGATTAGGAAAGATAACTATATGACAAGAACGATTTAAAAAACTGCTTAAGGTCACCAATTCCCATCCCATTGGGAGAGTGCAATTTTTATGTATCCTTGATTTTAATTATTTAATATATCATAACAATACTGTGATTAAAATATTTTACTTTAAAAAATACAAAAAGTATAAACTATGTGATGTGATAAAAAGTAATGTCAGTGGAAGTGACAAATGCAAAGTCTTAACTGTGGAAAATAAAATTCTAATGGCAGTCATTCCTTAAAATCAAGAGAGATGACAGGTAACAAAAAAGTCCAGATAGACAAATCCTAGGAAAAAAACACTCATAGCTTGCACTGTAAAGCAGTACATATAATGTTTACAGAGGAAAGATTGGCTGCATTTCTCCATACATTGGAATCTGCTCTGAAAAGTAATACCATTTTTATTAATAAAAATCACTAGGTTCAGAAAAATGTCAATCAGTCAGTCAGTCATTTTCCAACCCACTTAGTCCTGAAGAGGGTCACAGGGGTCTGCTGGAGCCTATTCCAGCTAGTATAGGGCACAAGGCAAGAACAAACCCTGGAGAGGACGCCAGGCCATTGCAGGTTGAAAACACACACACACACACGTAAACAAACACACACCCCAACCACACACTAGGGCCAATTTAGGATCACCAATTCACCTAAACTGCATATCTTTCGATGGTGGGAGGAAACCGGAGCACCCAGATTAAACCCATGCAAACTTGGGGAGAAAATTCAAACTCCATGCCAGGAGGACCTGGGATGCGACCTCAGGTCTCCTTACTATGAAGCAGCAGCATTACCACTGTGTCATCATGCCATCATGCCACCTGTTCAGAAAAATATCACAGCAAAAATCTGGATTAAATACATACTTTACCACAAAACCTACAGAAATGCATCTGGCTTTCTAAAACTGACTTCCACATGGTATGATAATAAGGATTACATACAGAGATAAAAATTTGCAGGATGGTTTGCTGTGCTGGATAACAACATAATAAACCTAAACACTCAAGGGGGTGATGTCTTGAGTTGCAGACCTGCCTCTTTCTGTTATTCATTGGCCAAGAGTCCTGTCTTCAATTCAAAAAGTTTTTAGTTTTTTATTTTTCTGTATTGATAATTCTGGAAGTAACTATTTAACAATATTTTAACAAAAAAGGCTTTGTAGTGGTTGCAGGTATTTGCTCCAACCCAGTTGTTAATTAGAAACCAATCCATGGCAATAACAGATCTTATAAAATTTTATGGCTTGTTAGTGTTTTAACTTTGCCATGTCAGGTCATTTTCCTTTTCAAGGATAACACCGTAATGATCTGAAACCTAAAACAGATGGGTAATCCTCCATCCTTCATTTTTCCTCTTTGGTTTCCTTCCAAGTTTTTAATTAAACCAGATAATTTACAATGAATATACACAGGTGAAAACTGAGACGAGTTAGATGGAGAACTGCTGGTCCCTTTGACATCTGCATCTTATTACTAATAAGAAGGAATTGAAAAAAGAGAATTCAGCTGTTTAAAACTAAAATAAGTGATTAAGGGTTTGGAAACCTTAACAAGAGTGACAACTCAAATTAAGTATAAAACAGTTGCTTGAGTAATAAGGGCTTTATCAGCAATAACTGACTTTTAATTAAGAAATGGGGTTGGAACAAAAAACTGCAGCCACTGTGACCCTCCACCCCTGGTTTTGCATGTTTTCACCAAGGGACTGGATAACAGACATGTAGATTATGTAAGATAAGTAGTGTGTGTGTGTTTTATTTTTCCATGGTCATTTTTTCACATTATTTGCTACTGCACACCACTGGCTATTATTGACTTCTGTTAAGTCATAAACATATTTCTCTCCATTCTGCATGGAGAGAAAGACCATGGGGTAAGTAACATAAAAAATATAACTTTTTGAGTGGAGTTGTCATTTAAGGTTTCTTCTCAAACCAATTATAAAGAAATTATAATAGGATACAAAGCAAAACACAAAACTTTTTTATAAAAATTATTTAAGAAAATAATACATATCTTAGAGCAGCACCATAGCTACTACCTCACAGTCCCAAAAGGCTGAGTTTGAATCCCAATTCATTTACAATCTTTGTGCAGTTTGCTCATTTTCCCCATGTTTCTGCTGTTTGGGTTTATCCAGTACTCTGGTTTTTCTTCCACATCTCAAATTTGTGTGCTCACTTCTACTGACTGGCAACTCTAAGTTAGTCTGTTGTCAATGAGTGTTGACATGTGTTTGAGTGCACTTCATTATTGACTGGTGCCACATCCAGAGTTGTTCTCGACCATGTGCTTGATGCTACTAGAATTGGTTTTTGCACACTCTGATCTTGAATTGTATTAAGAGTGTTCAGGAATGGATTGATAATCAATAGGCTCAGTTACAGAATATGTTACAAAACTATTAAGTATTAATTTTGTTTACCAATAAATATGCATACTTCTTTAGACAACTTTACCAAATCTTTAAAGATATGTTTCAACAGTTATGGGTAACATGCTTTTAAAGATAACTAGTATAAATAATGTTTACCATCGGCAATGTCAGCGCCATGCAATGGAATAATTATAAACATTTCTTTGAATCATATATTTCTGATTTAAAAAAGGGTCTGATACAAGTTCACAGTGATGGAGTCACATTAAGAGGTAGCCTAAAGGCATGTCAGTAATGATATACACATCAGCAATACCCTAATTTGACAGGGAACATTTACTTAAAAGGGAAAAAATCTCAAATGAAAAATGCATCTACAGTACCTGTTTTTCTTTGACACTGAGATTTGTCAAGTCATTATGCACATCTATCTGGCACTACATGCACTAGTAAATTACGAATTTCCCTTCTTTTTCTGCGTGGGTGGAATATGTGTGAGAGCAAAAAATGCAACTGTTATCACTGAGCAGAAAGGAAAATTTTCCTCTTTTTAGGAGACAGTATTCATGATTTCATTACTGAGAATGAAGATACTTGCAGATACATCTATGAAAAGGAAAAAAAAAACAAACTGTAATAGTCATCCGTGAGGAAAATTGCTAAGCAGTCACAGTGCTCTGAAGCCCGAGTATGTCAGAACAATCTGCATTTGAAAGGTTATGAGGTGTAACACAGCTAAGCCTTAAGGGCATCACAATACAGGTTTAATTTACCACTGTTCTAACAGTACTTTGGTATCTTGTCATATCAGTGTGCCATTCTCAATGACAGACTGAAAGACTTGTAGGTTGAACTTATAAAGTAACTGAAATATCCATTTTTAACTGACATAAACATTTAAAAGCTCAGCTAGATGTAAAATGCTGAATGCTGTCTCCATCTTTGAGAATAAGACTTGCCATATTGTATGGGTTAGCTTGCCCCTCCCTCTCCCATGTGTAGCTGATTTCTCAGGTTACTGGGTCACATCTGAGCCTTTTAACTCTTGACGATATCAAACCTGAATGCTGTTTGATAAAATCCATTGGCAAGATTGAATGAATGATGTAACAAAAGAAAGGTCAATGAAAGCAATGTTGTGGAAGGGCACCCTGAAAACTGGAATGGATTTTCTTTTAAAGAAATAACCTTATTTCTTGTAAGCCCTTTTTTACAAGCTGCTTAGACCCCTATCATCTTACTGCTCTGTTGCTTTTTTAACATTTTGTTCTGCAGCCTGGTTTCTTGTCAATTTAACATGTCCTTCATCCCAGACTGTTGTGTTAATGTCTTTTGATGCCATCTTGCTACAAATGTACAGTCTAAGGTCTACTGGGGAGGGTAAATGGGCAAGAGATTATAGCCTGTTGTGATAAAATGATGTGAAAGAAAAAAGTGCTTATAAAAAGAAAAAAAATAACTATGAAAGTATAGTATAAGCAGAGTCTTTTAAAATATGTATTCACATTGCATACACCATCTGTTAGTAGTAAATTACAGAATTTCGGGTTTGTAATCAGCTGAAAATAAGTCAAGTTTTCTGCAGTTCTGCCTACGCTGACCTGTGGTAATGAATTATGAATGCACTACAGATAATGGAAAGTCCAGTTTTTCCTGTTATCCTGAAGTCAACATAAAAAAAGTTGTTGTTAATGAATAAAAATCACATCTCGAGTAGTGCAAGAGTTACCACAGTTGATGATATACCTTATATTTTATTGCTGTCACAGGGATCAATTTGTAGACTTCTAAATAAATTCAAAGAAAACCAAACAACAACCTTTTGTTTGCAAACTCATAAAATACCACAAGGACATTTGCCAATGTGTACAACATTACTAAAGTACTTAAAATGCCCTTTGGCCCTCTGTATGTCATTTTGGTTTATAGTGTGTCTACAGTGGATGTCACAGGGAATGAAGAGCTGTTTGTACTGGTTACCTTCCTGTTAATTAACATTTTACAATAGTATATCATCTTTTTACTGTGAAGAAAAAAAAAATTATTTGTTATACTGTACTACAAGCCTCTGAGTCTTTAGTTTTAATGATAAAATCTGTGTAAAACTGTGATTTGGTATGTGAGCCTGTGACAATGCAGGGTGGCTCCATGCCCCCTGTTGCATTCTGGGAGCCTCTTGAACCTGTTACCATTGACAGTCATAACCAATATGAGCCAGGCAAATGAGGATACACACTTATAGCAAGGAGTAGGTGTAAAAGTGAAAAAAAAAACTAGAGTGTCCAAAGTACAGTGCAAAAGTTCTTCAATAAAACCTGGTGAGTCTGTGGAGGTTAAAAATCCCAAGTAAATGTGTCCATAAAAACAAGGTTAAAAACACAGGCAGAAACCTGTCCTTTATAATTCACAAGCTCTGATGCATTCCTCTAAAACTGACATCTCCTCTGCTTACCCCACATGGGACCCTGCAGCAGAGGAGACGCCTAAGCGACAGTCACAGCCAGCCTTCTCCACCAGGTTTGGGTCCCTGTTCCCATGGCTCCCAGCAGGATGACACACCAGACCTCAGCGCTCCTAGGCTCGGATTCCTGTAGCCGTCTGTGGCCCCAGCAGGGCCTGAGCCTACCAGACTCTCTCTGACCCTCCTTCGTCTTATGCGGTGAGTCACACAAATGGGTCACTGCAGCTCCGTCCACACATCTCTTATGGCACCGAATTTTGTAAAGACAGTAACATAAATAGTAAAATCCTTGAATATGTTTTTAAAAATGTTTGTCGATGATTTTCTTCCATGCCATTATTCAAATTGGATTAGACTTCCTTCTATGTAAAAGAAATTCTCATTCCCCTTTATAACTAGGAAAAGAAAATCCAAACACATCTCTCCAGTTTGATGTCACTGCATTGGTTACCTTTGTCATTTAGAATTGATTTTAAAATACTGCTTATGGTTAACAAAGCCTTAAATAATCTCACTCCATCCTATATTTCAGAATGTCTTTCACCTTACACTCCAAATCGTAACATTAGATCTTCAAATGAGTGTCTTCTTATAATTCCAAGAGCTAAACTTAAAAGATGTGGTGAGGCAGCCTTCTACTGTTATGCACCTAAAATCTGGAATAGCTTACTGATAGAAATTTGCCAGGCTAATACGGTGGAGCACTTTAAAAAACTGCTAAAAACTCATTATTTTAACATGTGTGGAACTTGACCCAGACACAGACAGGCAGACACGTTTGAATCACCCCACACACATTTACAATGCTCACAAACCCCAATACCCCAAAGTCCTGGCCAACACACAATGCCTTTTCTTCAGGCTGCCTCCTTCACTCCTCCAGAGACCTCGTCCTCTCTTCTCTCCCGACTCAAGTCATTGTATGAAGGTAGGCGGCCCCTTTTATAAGCACCCGGATTTGCTCCAGGTGTGTTCCGGTAATCTCCCACCGACACGCCCCAGTGTGGCGGAAGTGCTGGCTGCATCCCCGGAAGCACTCTGGGTGTCCCCATTCATCTTCCCCCCAGCACTTCCTGGTGTGGCAGAAGTGCTGGGGTCCAGGGCTCTCCAAGCATGGGGGTGCCCCCTGGCGGTGACCACGGGCCCCTACAGGGTTGAGCTTCCCAGCTCCGTACCCGTGGCTCTCAAAGGAACCAGGGCGGTCGCCCCCTTGTGGTCCCTCCGGTCTTCCTGGGCATCCCGGCTGGGTACCACCCCCAGCCAGGTGCCACAGTGCCCCACCACCAGCGAAGACACATCGGTCGAAGTGACACGTCCCGCGAGGGCAACTCATCCCCGAAGTGGGTCCTACTACTCGTCCAGGGTCCAATCCGGCACCCTGGGACTTGCCTCTTCGGCACCCCCTCCGAGGTTTTCGTGCCCCTTGGGTTTGAGCCACTCGAGCGTCAGTAGCCTCCGCCAGCTGTGGCAGCGCCCCATCGGCAGCAAAGAATCCTCCGGTGAAGCGGCCTGTCCCGTGAGGGCAGGTCCCCAACGAAGCAGGTCCTACTGCGCGTCCGGGGTCCGGTCCGGCATCCCGTGACTTGCCTTTTCGGCACCTCCTCCGCGGGTTCCATGCCCGTCTGATCAAAACCGACAGGTCCGCTCTCACTTTCGTCTTCTCCGATGACTCTGGGGCTTCCCTCTGCATCCGCAGAGGGCGGCCTTTCTCTGGACGTGAGCGTCCTGCCTCATGTCCTCCCTTGTCAGAGGAACCGGCATTCTCCCCTCGATTCCTCCTTTTTTCTCTGGGTTGCTATAACGGTTTGGGTCTGCCTATGGGAAAGGTACAAACCCTGTCCGGTTTGCGTCCCCACAGAGCGACGTGAGACCGCTGTGGGCTCGGGGCGTAGGGGGCTAGGACCCAGGGCACTCATCAGCCTGTGTCCTGACAGCCCTCTCGCTGTCTCTCCCCTCACCACGCGCACAGCACTCACCACCGCGTACACTGTCGGAGAACCCCCTACTCGGTTCTGATCACTCGAATCACTGGCTTTTTTGGTGGGCTTTCCTGTATGGTTTAGGGGGTCAGCTGTACTCACCGTCCCTGCCGTCCCTCTCCAGCTGAAGAATCCAGAGTCGCGCCATCCTGTTGCAGCTCGCAGCAGCTCCACCGACGCAACCGCCTTCCTCTCCAGTTCCAGCAACTCCGCCCGGAGGGTACGCAGCGTCTGTGGAACGGGCCCTGTGGACTGAAGGCACTCCTCCAGTTCGCGCAGGGCCCTGGAAAAGCACAAAAAGCCAGTCGGTGATTGACTCACCTGATTGTTACTCATGTTCACAGACTGCTTCCTGTGAGGCTACTTTAGCCTATTCGGGTCTCTCCCTGGCATGAGACGGACATTCCTTGGTCCCGCCTCTATACAGTCATGGGCGGGCACACTAGACACACTGTCCAATCCCATGCCTGTCTTAGGGAGGGACTTCTGGTCCACAGCCATCTTGGCTCTCCTCCTCCTGGTGTGACGACAGGTCCACTTTCTGAGTGGCAGCGTCTCCTCCATGTAGCTCTCTCTGCCGCTGCCGTGTCCACAAAGCGCCATGGATCGGCATGCATCTGCCATCGGCGTAGACCTGGGCAGCCCGTGCCTGCGAAACACAAAACAAGCTCATCCCTCCCGGGCTGGCTGCTGGCGAGCAGGGAACTTACCTCCTGGATCCCATCTGTCTGAGGCGCCTGCCTCGGCATGGTCTTCCTAGATGCCACGCTGTCCCGGACGCCTTCAGCAGCAACACACTCACAGGAGCCCACTACACTCCTGCAACGCCTGTCACTGTCTTTCCGCACCAGGTAAGAATCCGACTGCGGTCCGGTGGCAGTATGTAGGCTCTCTCTTCTTCTCGGGGCCGTGAGCACTCTGCACCCTCGGAACGTGTGCGGGGGTGCCTGCTGCTCCAGGCCGTCCACAAATTTTTTGTTTTGGGGTCCCTGTCTTGGAACAGACAGAGGGCCCCACGTTGGGCGCCATTGTGGAACTTGACCCGGACACAGACAGGCAGACATGTCTGAATCACCCCACACACGTGAAAAATAAATCTTAAACTAATTTATATATACATGATACATTCTGTTTGAAAAGGAATATACTACTCACCACGTGGAACTGAAACTTCGTGCCTCAACACTGTTTGAACTCCAGTGGGAAAATTGTTTTTTTTACCATGGAGGACAGCCTGTGGTGCTAATGTGACCCATCGGAAATTGTTCGATACATTCATCTTCTTCTCAAACAAAAGAACGTAAATAACACACACACCCACACAAATGTTATGAGGTAGGAGTACCAGAAATGTGAACCTTTTATATGCCTTGTGAGTTTAAAAAAAAATATATATATATATATATATATATAAAATATATAGTGTGGTGAGTGGGTGGGGGCGGTACCTAGCCAGGACGCCCGGAAGGACTGGAAGAGGGATTACGCCTCCTCCGGACCACCAGGGGGCAGCTGCCCTAGTTGGTATGGGGACCACGGGAACAGAGCATGGAAGCTTAACCCTATAGGGGCCCATGGTAACCACCAGGGGGTGCCCAGATGCCTGAAGAGCCCTGGCCATTAGCACTTCCGCCACACCCGGAGGTGCTGCCAGAAGGATTACCAGGGACACCCAGAGTGGTTCCGGGTGCTCAGCTGGCACTTCCACCACACCAGGAAGTGTTGGCGGAAGTTCATCAGGAGGCACCTGGAGCATGTCTGGGTGAACATAAAAGGGGCCGCCTCCCTCCATTCAATAGCTGGAGTCAGGTGGAAGTGGACGTAGCTAGGATGAGAGGAGTGTAGGCGGTCAGGAAAAGAGGCATTGAAGAAAGAGGCCAGGACTAAGGGTGATTTGGTGCAAGGGCACTGGGTTGTGCGTGGTACATTTTGTAAATGGAATATGTATAATAAACGTGTATTTGGGTTTGAACCATCGGTGTCTGCCTGTCTGTGTCTGGGCTGGTTTCCACAATAATATGTGTGTGTGCATATGTACTATAAATCACACCTGAAACCTATGTGGGACCTTCATGATCATGCTGGCTGGGTACTTTTAAATAAAATGTAACTATATTTTCATTACAGAATTATTTATTCTGTGGTATAATAAACTGCAAAAATGCTCCTATTGGTTTACAAGGCTGTGTCTTTGGGTTCACTCAGCACAACAGAATTGACCCTGACTCTGAATCGATTAAGCCTGCTCACACAGTTGTCAGAGAGCACAGGAGGATAATGAAGCCAAGAGAGAATGGCCAATTGACATTGAGAAAAAGAAGACTGTAAAATAGTGAAGTTGTTTTAGACTTTATTAAGATGCTACATGAAATATAGTTCATTTTCACTGGGGCCTAAGCCAAATTTATTTTCCCTAAATAAAAGGTGTTAATATTTTAAGCATGTTTTGCTATAATGTAATGTATATTGTTTGAGAAATATAAACACATTTCTTCTATAGACTTTGTTAAAGTGTTCAAGATTAAACAGTTGTAAAATGTCAGATCATTTTAAAGATATATGAGTTATATGTTGTTTTAACAAACTGTCAAAAAATTAAAAGGTGGCACAGAACTAATGCAATATAATAAAACACGAATTTATAAATGTAGGGCATAACATATTTCAAAATCAAGAAATGTTAAGTACCACATACTATTTAAACACAAGAACAGTTTGTATTTCTATTACGTAGGCACCTTTGAAAACAAATGTATATGGATTTTACATTTTTGAAACAAGACAAACTATTTTAAGTGTTTCATGGTTTGAAATATATTGAAACTATTACAAGAATACAAATGAAGCTATGATTATTACGTTATTTAACAATGTAACTGAATAAAATAATTACTGTTAGAAATGATTTAGACTTTTTGACCTGTCAATACTTATTTACTCTGTACAACCATGCAGAAACTGTTAAGTTGATCTGCTGAAGTAATTAAAACCAGTCTCTGGGATTGTTTTCCTTTGCATAAATGCCTAATCTATTTAATATCACTTTTGCCTAGTGACTTCTACAGACCAGTATTCTGTTGCTAATATAAAAAGTTTAATTCGGTTTTGTACCACCTTCTGTATCACACTCTACTTCACTGATGCTGGCCATCATTCCTTGCCCAATGAATAAAATAACTATCCACTAAATTCAATCTGTCTTAATAACAAATAACCAAAATAAATTGAAAAAGTATTAAAAAAAAAGCAGTTTTACAGTTATTAAAATCACCTCCTCTCAAATGAGAATTAACAACCTGAATTTGTTTTATTATTTATATTATGCCTTTATCCAAGCCGACTTACAATTGGTTCCATTTCTATAATTTTTCCATTTGAAGCACAGGCAGGAGAAATTACTTGCTCATGGTTGCACAGTGTCTGCAGCAGGATTTGAACCTACAACCTCAGTGGTTGAAGCATAAAGCTTTAATAACTATAATACACTGTCTGCACAAAATGGTAAGAAATGGATACGATAATGAAGATTGTATGGAATCTTACTGACTTGCAAACTCCTGACTGTTTTTTACAGATCAACACAAAAAGTGTGAGGAAAGTTGTTGAAGGTTATAAAGTACCAATAGAAAAGGGGTTATGTTGTAGCCAGGGTCTCAATCATGGCTTAAATGTAAATGAATTTATTTAGTTTTTTTCATTGCTATTTAAATTATTTAGTTTACATAAATAATACATATGTTTTGATCATTAATTATTTATTGTTCATGTATTCCCAATTTGGTGTTAATTCATTTAGTTATGTGCGCTGTCCCCTTAATACAGAGTTTTAGTCGACAGGGCCATCAAAATGAAGACACGAAATTCAACCCTCATCCTATACTTTCCAGGCAGAGGATTAGGTCCTCCATATAGATAATAATAATAATAATAATAATAATAATACATTTTATTTATATAGCGCCTTTCACATGCTCATGGCGCTTCACAGAGTCTTAGAAAACAGCAGGGTATATGTAGCATTGGATACAAATGTTTTCCTGAATAGAACAATGAAACAGATAACAAAGCATTAAATAGAATAAAGAACAATAAACCAGAGTAAAGTACTAAATTCAATACTAACAGAAAAACCTAACAAATAACCTAATTTGTGATATAACAGACACACAAATTATCTTGAGCACCTGGACAGAGAGGTAAACTGAAAGAAAGGGCAGAATGTTAAGTTAAGTTAAAAGCCTTTCTAAATAGTTTACTTTTAAGTTGTTTTTTAAAAGAATGAATGGAATCAGCTGATTTAATTAATTTCGGGATGTCATTCCAAAGTCTGGGTGCTATGGCGCTGAAGGCCCTGTCATCCATAGAGTGCAGGTTAGTGTGAGGCACAACAAGATTACCAGAATCAGAGGACAGGTCATAGTGATTTAGAAGGTCACTGATGAAGTCCGGTGCAAGGCCATTTAAAGCTTTGTAGTTTATTAATAGAATTCTATATTCAATCCTGTAAGACACAGGGAGCCAATGAAGGCGAAGCAGGATGGGTGTGATGTGCTCACTGTTGCTGGTTCATGTAAGGACTCTTGCAGCCAAGTTTTGAATAAGCTGGAGCTGTGATTGAAGATTAGAAGGGGCACCTGCCAGCAGCGAGTTACAATAATCGATGCGGGATGTGATAAAAGCATGGACAAGTTTCTCAGCATTAGAAAAGGAGAGGAATGAGTGAATACGGGATATGGTATGGAGGTGAAAGTAAGAAAGTTTCTTAATGTTGTTTATGTGGGCGGAATAAGAAAGGGAGGAATCAAAAATGACACCAAGATTCCTTGCATCAGAAGAAGGTCTGATGACATCACCGTCAAGAGTGCCAATTTGCTAGAGTTCATTTTTGTTGCAATTTAATTTTAAAAAGTTCTGCTCCATCCAGTTTTTAATTTCTGGTAAGTTGTGAGCTGAGAAAACTCTGATGAAGTTGCACTTTTGACATTGAAATAGTATCATCTATTATAGATATTATAAAGTATCATCTGCATAAAAGTGATAACCCAGTCCATAGCTACGAATAATATGGCCAAATGGAAGCATATAAATACAGAAGAGAAGAGGACCAAGGACAGAGCCCTGAGGAACTCCTTGCGTGACTGGTGCTGAGCTGGATCCTGCTGTTGCCAAGACTAACAAACTCTTGCCTATCAGTCAGATAGGACTTGAACCACTGGAGGGCAGTGCCAGCGATACCCAGCATGTTCTCTATTCTGGACAGTAGAATGTCATTTCTGACAGTGTCAAATGCTGCACTGAGGTCTAACAGAATTAATATGCTGGTTTGTCCAGAGTCTGCTGCCATAAGCAAATCATTGGTTACCCGAAGAACAGCAGTTTCATAGCTGTGCTGCGCCCTGAAACCAGACTGAAAGGGTTTCATCAAATTATTAGAGGTTAAGTAATTGGTGAGCTGGGAGGCTACAACATGCTCAAGAACTTTTGACAGAAAAGGTAAGTGGGAAATAGGCTGAACATTGTTAAGATCGTCACCATTAAGACCAGATTTTTTTAATATGGGGGTTACAGAAGCAATTTTAAAAGTGTCTGGCACAAATCCAGTGTCGAGGGATGTACTAATTATTGTTGTAACAGTCAGGATTATGGCATGAAGCAGAGGCGGACTTAGGAGTATGCGGGGCCTTGGGCGAGTATCATATGCGGGGCTGAGAGCCATAAGTGTAGGCTATATACCGTACCACCACGCTCACTGGCTTGTCCGCCTCTAATGCTGTACGCCTTATTATTGTTAAAAAACATGGTGCCTTATGTAGGTACCATTGGCCGTTTGATTACATTACGTATTGTAATTGTTCTTATATTGGTTTAGTGGCCTTTAACCAACTTAATTAATGATTCAGAAACATTTTGCACACAAAATTAACAAACTAGATAACAGTCGTTTCTGCCGAACCCGCTGGAGTCGGCAAATTTATTTAATTACGGAGAACCAGAACACTTGTAATAAAACGAACACTTACCAAACAGCTGCTTTGGCAGTCACAGACGGAAGTCCACTTTTCTGGCTTTTCGCTGAGCAAAACCGTTGATAAGATCCTCGTAGTCCAATGTTGAGGCAAGTTCCTTTTCGATTGACAAAATAGCTAAACTGCACAGTCTGTTTTGCGACATTGTTGATCGTAGATAATTTTTGATAAGTTTCAACTTTGAAAAGCTTCTTTCCGCGCTCGCAACGGTCACAGGAATTAGAAGAAATCCACCACGTACCGTATTTCAGTCTATGATGGATTTGAATGTCTTGCAGAAGCTCCGCATATTTGTATGATGAGCTGATGGTGACAAAAGAATCTCCTATCACGGGGCCCCCCTCAGGCGCGGGGCCTGGGGCGATTGCCCTAGTCACCACCCCCAAAGGCTGCCTCTGCATGAAGGCAGGATTTAAGAAGTGTGGTGGGGATTGGGTCCAGTACACAAGTAGTTGGCCTCATCTTACAAAGCAGGTCATTACAAATGGCAATGTGACTGGTGAAAATTTAGAAAAGGAGCTGGATGGAGTGGGAAGACAGGGAAGGATATAAATGGATGATGGATTTATGTTAGTTGAATTATTTAGATCTTTAATTTTATTGCAGAAAAAGTGGAGGAATTTTTCACAGACTTCAGTAGAAGAGGTAATTGGGGCAGATGCAGGTTGAAGTAATTTATTAACTACAAAGAACAAAATCCTTGGGTTTTCATGGCCACTTTCTATTATTCTGTCATAATGTGTGTTCTTGGCTGCAGTTAGTGCATTCCTGTAAGCCCTTTGATGGTCAGAGAAAGCCTGGATGTGAACAGTGAGGCCAGTCTTATGTGACATTCTCTCAAGGCATCGGCCAGTCGCTTTCATAGATCGTAGCTCTGAATTATACCATGGAGCTGAACGCTTAAAGGAAACCTCCTTATGTTTTAAAGGAGCTGTTTTATCGAGTGGTGAATGAAGGGCTGAGTTATAGTGGTCAACTATCTAGCATTGATGGAATAAGTGAAGGCAGAAAAAGATCAGAAATGGATCCAGCAAGAACAGAGGGACAGATATTTTTAAGGTTTTGTAAAAGAAATTTGGCATGTACAGGTAAGAGGAGGGAGAAGTAATGAGACAGTGAAAAGCACTGCTTTATGATATCTGAGAGTCCCAATCACTGCTATAAGTGTTGCTGACAGATAATCCAGATGTGCAGATCTGGTCCAGAATATGACCACCAGAGTGGGTGGGAAAATCAACATGCTGCACCAAGTCAAAACAGTCCAGTAAGGATAGGAATTCATTTCTCAGTTTACATGTAGTAATGTCAATATGGATGTTGAAATCGCCAAGAAGAATGACTCTCTGGGAAAGTGAACTTAAGTGGGTTAATATTTCGGGTGCCGCCCAATACCATTGTCTTTTAAGACATTCCAGTCAGACCATTTGCTCTGGATAAACTGTTTAATATGAAGGAGTTTGTCACAAGAGTATTTTATCATAGTAGAGAGCAATACTTATCTGATAGTAGCAAACAAGCAGCACAGCACAGCGGAGAAGGTGAGACAGGAGGTGCAGATGAGCAGCAAGCAGCAGAAAAAGCTTAGTAGGAGATATTACAAAATGCACATGAAGATACCAAAATTCGGAGTTCCAACATACAGCCACATACATATAACGCTGGGTATTCAAAAAGCATATATAGAAGGAATCGAGAGCAATCCAGTGTATAAAATATAATCAAGAAGACAGACCATTCTCGGCTCATAGATAGTCACGGTGCAAAGAAATGTCCAATATGCCACAGAAATGCCACAGAAAGATTCGGTTGTCCCAGAGGCTGCAAACCCAGTCAAGGCTAAGTCCATAAAAGTAAATCCAAATCAGCACAGTTCCAGTGAACTATACATATAATAAAAAGAAAGTGAACAAAAATTTTAGGTTTAACGCAAATTTTAACGAAAAGTGTTGATGATGGGGAAGAGCGCCAGCAACATGCATGCGCCAGCGTCCCCTCCACAGTCAGATAATGATAACATTGATATTTGTACCAAACTGATATGATATTTGCTAATGATATTTGTACCACACTGTTCAAACCAGGCTGATACGGCTGTGTATAGTAATAATAAAATCATCAACTCTGGACAATCCAAGGAAAACTGTAATGTAAACAGGGAAAGTGACCTTACTTTATCCTAGGAGTCAGAGTTGATTGCCAATGTAGAAGATAAAATGTTCCTTTTATAAAATCAATGGCAAATATTGAAAAATAGAAATAAGTATAAGATAGATAAGTTAGTGTCTCAGGGTCACATGTTTTGAACTATTAGCATATTTACGGTGAGTCTTTTGTTGTCCAATTTATTTTTGGGGTTGAGCAGTAGATCAGAATGAAGAGATCTTTTGTAAGATGTATTTACACACCTATTAGAAGGGCCCTTTCCTAAAATTGTTACTTCATCACCTATGTACATCTTTGATATTTTGCTGTCAGTGTGAACAAATCCAAAATAACTGGAAAAACTGTGTGAACATATGGAAATTAATGACAAAATGGGATGAACCTGCATGCATAAAACAAGGTGAGCTTCCCATACAGGATATATTGAAAACTCTCTACCTATATGGAGATATTTATATCCAAAAAAAGAATTGTTGTTTGACTATAATTATGACTGAAAATCAACTTATTTCACAAAAAATACAGAAATAATGGAAAATAAGTAAAGAAAAAACATCAACTGCCAAATAAGAAAAATGCCAAAAATATGATGCTCAAAGACATTTTGCAAAGAGTAAATAAACATAATTTTCAAAGGCAGAAACATATACTTTAGCAATATATGGGCCTAATGCCTCTCCCATGACTATTCTAATATGTTTCTGAATCAAAAACTACTATCAAAGAAAAAATTATTCCAGTGTAACAACAGCCCAAGCAATCAGAGGTTAGCTAAAGGAAATATACACAGTATGCTTATCATTCATGAAGAGTATAAAATACAAGTTCTACATTGGCAGTGATAGTATAAAGTGTTTCAATATTGAAAGCAACCAGTATATCCATCCATCTATTATCCAACCCGCTATATCCTAACACAGGGTCACCGGGGGTCTGCTGGAGCCAATCTCAGCTAGCACAGGGCGCAAGTCAGGAACAAATCCTGGGCAGGGTGCCAGCCCACCACAGGACACACACATACACACACACCAAGCACACACTAGGGACAATTTAGGATCGCCAATGCACCTAACCTACATGTCTTTGGACTGTGGGAGGAAACCGGAGCACCTGGAGGAAACTCACGCAGACACGGAGAGAACATGCAAACTCCACGCAGGAAAGACCTGGGAAGCGAACCCAGGTCTCCTTACTGCGAGGCAGCAGCGCTACCACTGCACCACCGTGCCGTCCGCAACCAGTATTTAAACTGGGTAATGACTTTAATTCACGCATAAAATCTGACATATTCCAAAAATGCAAATGAGACAACTAAAATAGAGCTAATTATAGAAATTAACAAAAAGTGTAATTAGATGAAAGATGAAAAGTGTGGCAGAGACTAAAGGAAGACTATGTATACTATGCAAATATTCATTAATCCTAGGAAGCATATAAAATAAGGGATGACTAGTAAACGAAAAAGATGCAACTCATTTGGAGATAAACTCAGAACTACGAGCATGATCAACAATAGGCTTAATCGATGTCTTCCCTACTACTAATATTATAAAAAGTATTTAATGGTTATTTCTCAATATTATTTACATAATATAAAACCCAATTATAAACAAGTATTAATAGCCATATCATATTGACCAGGAAAGTCAGCTTCAACATAGGCCACTGTAAATAGCATAAACTGTATGTTTGTAAAATAACCTCAATCAGATCGTCATGAGTTTAAAAGGGCTGGTGAGAAAAAGTGGGGGTGAATGACAAAGCTTAAGATAAGACAGACATCTCGGAATTGGAAAATATCCTACAAGAATTATTAATCACTGGAAACTCACCTATTTTCCTCAACACCCTGTTAGGCTTACTGCTGCATATTGTGTAGGCCTTAATTTCAGTGTCGAGCTTTTTTCAATAGGGAAATTAAGAGCCTTAGAAATGGGTCTGTAGCACTTTCTAGGCAGATGAAAATGAACATTTTTCCAGTCTCTTCAGGAATTTCCTTTGATTGTGGCCATATGTGCTCATTCAGTCGCTGTGTTGGCAAATTAAAGCTGATGTTAAGAGTCAAAATAAGTTCATTATTATATTGAGCCCTAGGGCTGGTTGTAATCAAATTCTGATTATGTTTGATCATCTGAGTTTAATTTTCCATTTAATTTGGATATTTTAAGTATGATCAGCTTTTTTTTCATAGCTTCAGTTGGTATTTGATCATTTTGGCTACAGGCAGTCCCCGGGTTACGTACAAGATAGGGACTGTAGGTTTGTACTTAAGTTGAATTTGTATGTAAGTCGGAACAGGTACATTATTTTAATAAATGTTATTGTTGACCGACTGTAACCAAGTGCTCTGCCAATGAATGATGGAGTTTCACCTCTCTCTGACCTTTTTATTATTTCTACTTTATTTTCAATGGTGATGGTTTTTCTCTTCTTTGCTGTATCACAAGCACTTGCATCAGATTTGTGTTTCAGAGACATTCTTGAAGGGTGAAGACAAAAGGTTAAGATGAGCTCTTCTGCACAGCGCTCTTCTGCACACCGCTACACACGCTATCACAGCAGGAAGGCACCCGTCAACATGTCTGATGTACTGACAAGAGACAACTTCCTGCTATATGCATAACAGTACAAGCAGGCTTGTTATTGAGAATGACTGGGGCCGGCGAGGGGGGGTTCATTAATCACCCACCACACAGTCACCTCCACTACAGTATGCTGCCTGTAGCGTCTGTACACCGAAAACGAACGCAGTGAGGCCAAAGGTGGGTAGTGAATCGCCCAACCCCAATTCAACAGGCAGCCATCCGAGGCACACTACAATGCTACCCCCACCGCCCCGTTCAGCCACAACCGGGTCACCACTTGCAGCATTACCAGCCGTGTGTGCTAGGCAGGCAGTGAAACGCCCCCCTCCGTTCCATCCAGCCTGCGTCCATTCAGGAGCAGTAGCTGCGGCGGTGTAGTGGGTGGGCAGCGAACCATCGTCCTGCACATGAGCGATAGCTGTGGCCCCGGTCAGTATGGACCATGGGTCACCGCTTGCTGCCGGGAGCCGCCCGAGGGACACTACACTCTACGAGCAGTGAAATCGCCCCCCTCCAGCCACCGCTTGCATATTCCCAGGCCGAAGATGACGGAGCGGCAGTTACTGAGGCGCATGCGTCGCAGCTGCGTCCTCGTTCATAAGTTGTAGGTCGGATGTCCGTAACCTGGGGACTACCTGTATTTGAAAAATAATTTAAAAATACGTGCTATTTGCTCAGTCTGTGTGCCTTTATTTTGTTTTCAATCAGAAATGGGGATCATGTCATGTACAGTGTCATCATAAAATAGTATGGCATCCATCAGCAAGCATCAGAGAGTTTACTGTATTTCAATCAAAATGAAAACAATTAGTGTTAGTGAGGACAAAGGACCTACAGTTAATTTAAGGTTTTGCTTAATTTCTTTTGATTGCAGTTCTTTGCCTTCATTTTAGTTTTAATAATTGGTTGTATTTTTTTTTGGACTATGTCTTTTTCTTTCTCTTATGAGGTTTCCCTCTTCCTTCTTCCAGTTTTTCCTTTCACTCCTAAAATTTGTGATTTATATTAATGAAATAGATTCTGTTATATCATCATCATTTAAGACCATTGTGGTATTCCTTGTGTGATATAATAGCCAGCGAAATCACTGTGTCAAAGAAGCTGTCTGTTGTTACAGTTAATATTTTGGAGAATTGGTAACAACAATCTTATCAATCATATTAGTATAAAAATCCATATTGTGCCTTTATGTTTACATGTTGCATACTGTTTTTCAGACCTCCCGTGTGGCCCGAATGCATTCCTTATTTTGCAGTGGCTAAATCCTACTGGAACACTTCGAATAAAGTATGTTATTATAAGTCATTGTCAGAGATGTCTCTTCTTGAGGCACACTCATTTAATAAGTAAGTCTGTCCAACACTCAGGCTATTAACCAGGGATTTCTCTTCCAGGCCATGATGCCCTATCTCGTGGGGTTGTATTTTTTTTTCTCATCTTCTGGACCAGAAGATATCATGCATTATGTACAGCTAATTATGAAAAATTAATACAACAAACATCTGTCATGCTTGAGCATCTAGGAATCACCTTCTGTGAAGAGGTAAACAGTACCACCCTGGGATGAGAGGGGGTGCAGTATGAAACAGTCATTCAGATGGGACCCCTAGGCTTGCCCACAAAGCCCTGAGAATGCTCCTTCACTTCTCGTCGCAACGATATGAAAAGCAGCTGTTCCCAGAAGGTGGCGTCACACTCTGACTTGATGACCAAGAAGGACAGAGCGCTGACATTCTTAGATTCTCACGGCAGAAGGCCAATTATTTATGTTTGTTGTTTGGATCCTTTTGGTCATCTTTTTGGTTTAACTAAATGGGGTGACCTTGTTGGTACCCTAACTATTTTCCATAATACTTGAGTTTACTTCCCAGCCACAGTACACATGACAGTCAATAAAAGAAGCTTGGTATGGATTTACAATGGAAACTAGGCAATATTATATTTAGTTAAATAAAATTTAAAGAATTGTGGATGGAATACCTAAATATTACTACAGGGCACATACACACACATATTCACTCTTACAAGTTTTCTCCTGTCTTTGCTATATGGCAGGAATACATAGACCAGATTTGTAAAGACAGAGGGATATTGTGAAAACTACTTATAGACAGTACGCAGCCATAATTTTAACTCGGGACTCTAGAGATGTAATGGTGCGTTAACCACTACACATCTATGGTGTCGAAAGATAATTGTACATTATTAAATTTTCCCCGTTAAAGTTGCTCATGCACTGCTGCCGTGCCTTTTAATTGAATATCATTACCTCAAAACATTTAGCAGATCCACGACCCTATAAAATCAGAAAAAAAATGTCTTTCTGAGATGTACAATGTGTGGGCCTGCTAAAAGTATTCTTTACTTATAAATGTCAAATGTACACAAACTGCCAAAGTATGGCTGTTGCTCCTGTAGGAGCAGTTGCTGGATTGCATTGTTTCTTTCAAATACCACAGAGATATTATTATTTGTTGAAATATACATATTTGGTGGATAGCTTCAGAGCTAAACTTGCATTTCTTACTAATTTCTGTCATGCAGCTGTACCTGTAATGTCAAGTCTGTTTCATATCACATTGCTATTAAATGCATTTATTTCTTTATCTTAATGGAACAGTTTTTTATGCCTCACTATTAAGAGTGATAAATACAGAATGGTTTGGATTATGCAAATGTGATTGATAACACTAAATATGAATACAATCAGAATAGGAAAAGGTGGCAGCAAAAACACACTTGTCACAGGTTAAATAATGCATGAAAAATTCTAACAAAAGAAACACTAATCAGAACTGGGAGCAGGCTTAGTAACTGTGGCTAATGTCAATGCATGATTTTCTAATTCTAAAAATATACTTCCAAGAACTCTGCCAGTACATTAGAGTCTTTCATTTTAATAAAGTTCTCACATCACAATAGGATTATGAAGTCTCTGTTTTCTAGTTAACTGGTGGTTTCAAATACAAGCCCAAATCAGAAAAAGTTGGGATGGTATGGAAAATGCAAATAAAAAATGGAATGGATGTATATAAAATGAAAAAAAAAAATGAAATGACGTTGACCAGACAAAACATGAAATATCTTAGTTTCATATTGTCTGCAATGAAACAAAAGCCAAAGTAAATTTAGGAATCACTACATTTTTTTAAATTTTCATTTTCCAAATAAGTGGAAAGCTTATACCATCTCAAACCTATATCTTGAAAAGAGAAAAAGTTGCTCCTGGGTTCAAGGTGCCAATAAACATATACTGTATATTGTGACCAATAGGGTGTGCAACAGCATCCTCCAAACCCTGAACACAACCTCACCAACACAGTCCCAGGTTCAAATACATATTTTATTCAAAAGGCACATTTAACAGACTACTTCTTATCATAATTACAGCTTTTATCTGTGACACGGGAATACTTTTGGTGCTAGGGCGTAGCCTGCTAGAAGCATTTTTGGGTCAAGCAGAAGTCCCAGAAAGTGGGGACTATGAAACCAGGCAGCTCCTCTTAGCAGCCCCCCATGGAAACCAACAGTGCTGGGACTACAGATTCTACCATGCCCTTCAGGTGCCTGTGTGGGATCCTAACCCAGGGATGTTGCCATTTAGTGAATTGGGGGAGAAAATATTCACCAGTCCTCATCTCCCCAGGTCTTTCCATTGCACTGGCCTCCTTGCAAGATAAGGATCCCTGTTCATTCCTGGCAGGGATGCTGCCCATGTGTTCCATCCATTACAATACTTGTTTATATATATAGAGCCAGGTCCCTAATTTGGAGGGTAGGACCATTCTGAAAATTCAATAGTATGCCTAGGTTTTTTAAATTATCATTATCATTCATGGTGGCTCAGAAATCCGTACTAACCCCTACTTTTTCTGCTGTTCTTTTTCCGTTTTTCTGTGGTGGTGATCTGTGCCACCACCACACGATCAAAGCACCATGATGTCCCTACATTGATGGATTAAAGGCCAGAAGTCCACATGACCATCATCATCAAGTTCTTCCACGTGAAACCTGAATACCATGAGGACTGATTGAAGTTATTTATGTTAGGTAGACTGCCTAGAGGGGGCTGGGTGGTCTCCTGGCCACGGAACCCCTGCAGATTTTTTTTTTTTTCTCCCGTCGTCCGGAGTTTTTTTTTTTCTGTCCTTTCGATGTTTATTAGTATTGTCTAATTTTATTTTTTATATATTTTTTTCTCTTTCTTCATCCTGTAAAGCACTTTTTATCTACATCTTTGTATGAAAATGTGCTATATAAATAAATATTGTTGTTGTAGGTTAGTAATAGACAAAATTCTTTGCCTCCTCACAGCCAGAACTAAAGTGAACTTCATCATTCTTGTTTCCCTTGGTCATTTGACTGAGAGTAGTAAACAGTCGTTTTGTTAGTCCTAGGTCTTCTGGAGCCTATCCCAGTCAGCTTAGGGTGCAAGGCACGAACAAACCCTAGAAGGGGCACCAGTCCATTGCAAGGCAAACACATAAACATCCACACACACACACTCATGCTAATTTAGGAAATGCCTATCCACCTAACCTGAATGCCTTTGGATGGAAACCAGAGTACCTGGAGGAAACCCACGCAGATACGGGAGAACATGCAAACTCCACTCAAGGAGGACACAAACACAGTACTCCGTATTACAAGGTAGCAGCGCTGCCACTGTGCCACCCCACAGTAAACACTAAAAAACAAAATCAAATTTTTGGTGTGACCACCTTTTGCCTTTAAAACAACATCAGTTCACTTAGGTACATTGTCATGAAGTGTTAAAAGAAAATTAAGTGGTAGTTTGCTACAAGCATCTTGAAGTGTTTGCCATAGTTCTTCTGAAAACTTTGTCTGTCTTGTTTTCATCTGTTTCTCCAGGTACCTGACTACCATGATGAATTTTAAGATTATGACTATGAGGAAGTCGAACCTTCTGTTGTAGAATTCCTAATTCTTCTCTTTGCTGAAAATCGTTCTCTTTGACCAGGTGTTTGTGGTCATTGTCCTACTGCAGAAAGAAGCTGGGACTAAACAGATGCCTCCTTGTTTGTCCTGTGTGATGGATGCAAATCTACTTTTACTTCTTAGTATTGAGGATTCTAATAATTATGTTCAAATCATCAGCTCCATTTGCAGAAATTCAGCTCTTAGAGTGAGAGTCACTTGCGCACTGAAGAGTCTATAGCTGCAGGTGGAAGCTACTGTCGCTGTACTTTGTATACAAGAGCCAGATCGGGGGGGGGGTTTGGGGGGGTGGAATCGTGAACGCGACTGAGAGAATAAAACTGAATAAAAAAAAACCAAAGCTAAGCTTTACAAGTTTCATAAATTTACACCGGCTGTTACAGACTGAAATCAAATGTATGTTTTTATTCTAAGATAGTAAGAATAAGAGCAGCTGACTTCTCGAAACGGACTCATCTGGTCTCAAACCCGTGAAGTTTTGATTATCAGTCAACAGTTGATACCATTGCGTCACCGAAGTAGTCGTTGCAAATGCGTACCTTTTGTGAAAGTGTTTATTTGATCTTTGGACTTCAGGCTTCACACATTATATAGTTTATGCCAACATTTTGTCATTTAGTACTAAAATATGAAAAACCTTTCTGTTTTAACAATGTGTTTACACAGGTTATTGTAGAAATGGAACACACATGAAATGCATGTGTTCCAAATAACGATCTATTATTTCCACTCTAAAACTCCAGCACGTCACTCCCACATAGTCAAACAAGGCATGAGCTGGGAGAAGTTTGTGCATGTTCTGCGACGGTGGGGGGATGGAATAGCAGGCTGCTTGCTGCTTGTTTTAATTGGCACATTTACAGGACAAAAGACGCTGAGGGAGAGGTGTGAACGGATTTAAGGTGGGCCGGATCTATGAGTTTTTTCGTAGGCTCTGGTAATTCTAGTGTTAACCCTACAACCTACAGTTACATTTCACTCTTGACTGCAGACTCTCATTCAGGTAGCACTCACCACTTCTTCTAAAGACAAACTGTCTGTCTGACCCAAAAATTTCAAATTCTGACATCATCAGTCCAGAGCAGTTGAAGACATTGCTCAGCAGACTAGTCCTTGGATTTCTGTGCATAGGTGAGTCTCTTGGTTTTGCTTCCACTTCAGATGGAAAGGATTTTTGGCAGCAACTCCTCCATGAAGAATACTCTGGACAAGACTTCTTTAGACTGTGGAGTGGTTGACTTGGGCTCTGGTGGTTTATGTGAATTCTGCACTGATGGCAATGTTGCCATTCTTCTGATTTCAAAAGGGTATCAGTTTGAAGCGTCTCTTCTTATCTGTAGCACTCAATTTCTGTTGCTGACCATGATGCTTCTGGTCTTCAGCCTTGCACATTTTCTTGTGTTCCATTGGAAGAGTTTGGACAGCACATCTTGAAACTTCTCTCCATCACGAAATTCTTGTTTAGGAGAGGCCCTGCGGATACAGGATTACCACCTTGTATCTTAATACAGTATGTTTATTCTTACCAAGAACTGATGAATTGAAAGTTAAACTGTCATACTTGCCACATCTAGTTTGGTTTTCCTTTGCCCAGCTTAAATCAAACTGATAAACGGAAGCAAAAATATTAATAGAAGGACTCAATAAATGAATTATGTCATTGATCATTAGCACCATGTTTATTGTCTTCGTTTAATCATGCCAGGAGCTATGCAAACAAAAAGTAAAAAGTCTGATGAAATACAAATGTTTCTTTATAACATTTAATTCTTTGGAAAAGGAATGTTTGAAAATCTGACATTTGTTTTTTTCTACTAAAACACTAGTGCAGAAGACCTTAACCTTTTAAGAAAAAGTTAATGTAAAAACAAGGGTATATATGTGTGTGTATGCATACTGTGAATACACATTTATTTAAATTTATAAATCTATGTTAATTAGAAACAGACGATGGCTTGTTGATTGTTCATATTATTACAGACTTTATTTACAAAGAACGCTGTCAAAGATACTATTTCTAAACTGCCAGCTCTGCGTTTTTTTAGTGTTTTCGTCAGAGTAAAAGAGCCATTTTAGAGAAAAGGACACTATTCCTTTATTCCGCATGGCTTTGCAAACAGTGTTTATGAGTGTCAGTAGGATAAATAATATGTAACAATGTAAACTTCAAGCAGAATAATGTTGTTTCAAAATCACTTTGATTATGGAAATCATGTCTGCAAGGTCATCTGAAAATAATATCATACAAATGTTTCTTCGAGGATAATCTCTGCTTTTCCATTTACTCTGCACTGAAAGTATACAAACAACCTGATCAAATTGCTGTTAGTGAATGAGGAATAGGTCAATTTCAGAAAGGACACTTTCAGACCTGCTCTTTTTAAGTTAAATATTGTAATTTTTTTTTTTACTAGAGTATAATATTTATTTTAAACAGCTTTAGTAACATTTACTGTGCTGTTTAAAACAGGGTGAGCTTCTCAAATTTGAAGTCTTGTTACTTTTTGTTAAGAATTGATATAGGTTGCATTCACAAATAAAGCAAGTATTTGACTAAAGCACAAGAAGCTACCCATGAGGTGAATATTGCCAAGGTTCTATAAAAAAGTTCTCTCTTTAAGTAGAAGTTAGTACATGACTAGAAATATGGTAGTAAACTTTTTTACAATTTTAAATATGTCTGTTATCATGTATAATGATTTTAATAGTTTTATGACTAAGGGAATAAATACTTAAATATTAATATCAAAATAATCAATTGTATATACAGACATTGTACAATTTAGCTTTATACTACAGGATGACAGGATGCGTTACCCAAATAACCATCCATCCATCCATTATCCAACCCGCCATATCCTAACTACAGGGTCACGGGGGTTTGCTGGAGCCAATCCCAGCCAACACAGGGCGCAAGGCAGGAAACAAACCCCGGGCAGGGCGCCAGCCCACCGCAGCACCCAAATAACCTTTAGTTCTTTTTCTACTGTTTTATTTTTTTACACTCTGTGTTGTAATAGCAGCTCATTTGGAGAAAAGTTTTTTTTTTTTTTATCTGGGTGGTAAAGAGCTTGTGTCCCTGTTGAGAGACCACTGTCAAGAATGGCTACAACCTAATAAGGACGTAAAAGAGCAAATGATCAGATTAATTTTGTTTGAGCAACTGTTAGAGGTTATTGATTTTGTGGAAGAAAATAAGCCACAATATTTTAATTTAACAAAAGGAGGTATTTAATAGAATCAATGCTGATCCAGAACTTTAAGTTCTTAATCCTAGTTAAAGCAGTCTCCAGTTTTGTATACCTTGGAAATCTTGTCCCCCACTCTTGCCATTCCATCAATTAATGTTAATGTGCTTATTTCATACTAAGAAGAGTTAGGTCAGTCTGGTGACCCTTAGTTAGCAAACATTTATCAGTTTTATTGCTTAAAGAGATCATTAATTATCTTATCAGTAACTGACTGACCCTTGAAACATCAAAATACTTATAAAGATAGAGATTTGGTTACAACTTAAATAAAATATCTAGTATGAAATTGTTTAATATACAGGAAACCCAGTTCATTACTTATTGTTAAACAATTTCATATATTTTCCTAATGATAGGATTTAAAGTTAACAGAGCACAATATAAGCCCTGAATAAACATATACAAATTGAGCATATGTTCTTCTACAATTTGGAATTAATGTACCTGGCAGTACACAGGAGAACAAAGATCCCTCAACCAGATAGATAAGAACAAGTCCAAACCAAGGTGCAAAATGGGTTAGTTATGGAGGTGGTGTTCACCCATAACCAAAGGTATCAGAATCCACAAAAAGATAAAAAAGAGGTAGGTTCTGTCAAAAGAGGAAAAAGGGTAGTCAGTTTTGGTTTGTTATTTATCATTGTGATTTTTTGTTTTATCTGAGCACTTTTAATTTTTTATTGCACAATGCAATCACCCATTTTACCATTAGTACCTATTTTTTCCTCACACATTGTCCTGCTGGTTCTCAGTCCCTACAATATACTTTTAGGTTTTGAAATACATTTGTTGGAGGTCCTTTGTCTTGTAACAAATGTTTAATTACAAATTAGCCTTATCTTTTTTAACTCTGCCATTTAATTTTAGTGTTTTTAATTGTAATATGTTGTTATTTACCCATCATCTTTTGTCATCCTGATCCCGTAAGATCTCCTGTCACTCACCTCTTTTGTGTTCTAAACCCTTGTTATGCAGTTTGTGGTGAGAACAGGGTTCTTTGCAACTCTGACTGAGAAACTCCATCTGAGTTCAATTTTAAGACATGATTGAAAACACCCACCTTTACTCTCTTCCATTTTTGATCAGCCATTTCTGCATTTAGTTTATTCTTACACTTATACTTCTGTGCCTGCAGATGCTGAGATGCTGCAGCATGCATTTTCCTGTGTCTAATTATCTCTGTTTTATAAGTATTGCAGTGTAATTGTGTTGCTTTGAATTACATCTTTTTGCTGTCAGATAATCATGTGTTCTTTCAAAAGCAGTATATACAATTAAGTTTGAATGATTTATTTTTTAAATTGTTTGTGGTCTGCTTTCTTTCTTTAACATTTCTTCTGCAAACGCACAATTCCTACTAGAGTGGGGTTACCACTCCACAGACCTGTAAATAGGTAACATCATTCCTAGCCTGTGGTGTCTGATTTTTTATCAGACTGTGGAGTCTGGGCAGAAAAGCTCATGACACCAATATTGAATATCCACTTAAATATACTAAATGATGAATTTTACAGAACTTCTTTAAAAATATCATCTTCGATATATGGACATTTATGGCAGCCACTTTATAAAGAATGAGAATGTCAATGAAGAAGTTTGAGTGTGTCTTAATTAAAGAGGTATTGTCTGGATTTCAGCATAAGTAACTACACCTTAGTATTTTTTTTTTAATTTTATGTTTGATATTTTTACCATTCTTCTTTGTGGTTTTCTACTTTGATGATGTCATTGGCTTCCTTCAGGTGGCAGTGGTCACTAGAGAGACTACAGTGGCTGGGCATTTCAAACATGTCTGTCTTTTTCTAAAACTAAGATTGTATTAGCAATAGAAATTAATTATATCAATACAGTATTTTTTAATTTATGGTTTTCAGCTTTGTACTAATTATAGACTTGTATCTTTGCTTATCCAGAAAGGGCCTAATGGTGTATTTTATCATGCTATCAGACAATCTAACATGAGAAGGGCTAACTAACATGTTTGGTTCTGTTCTTAATGGTGGATAAAACAGCAAAACCATCTATATAACTGTTTGTTACCTGTAACCTAGAAACAGGCTTTTTCCTAGGAAGTTGCAGAGTTATAGCAACAAGGAAGGCACCATCACACCACACTATGGAGAAAGGACCATATAGCAAATGCCAGAAGTGCACTCCAACACAAGAAGAGTCCTGCACTTGGACCCAGAGCAACTCCACTCCACACAGCATTGGATATCATCCTTGAAGGCTTGGTACCATAAAACTGTTTAACTGTGCCAAGAATCCTTGACGGCTTGGTATTGTAAAACTGTTCATCTGTGGCAAAGTAAATTAGAACTCTAAATAGCCAGTAAACAGCCAGCTTCTTCTGTGTCATATGTTTATCTGTCTTGTGTGTTATGCATGCCGTCTTCTATGTTGATACATATTAATTTATCATATTTCAGTAATCCTTTGGTTTATCAATAAATTGCATTATTTTCTCTCTTAAAATAAGTGTGCTTCAGTTACCTTGATATACGTCTAACAGCCGGAAACCTCTCATACAGAGAAAGGTATGGAAAATAAAGTACAGGAGTCTTACCAAATTATTTTATTAAAAACTGGCTTTGCCAAAGGCAAAACCGACAATTCATTAACTAAAGGATATACTATAAATTTAGTTCTTCACACAATATTCACATTTTCCTATGGTGTCACGTTCCTAACAATCACACAGTATCATAGTAGCTATAGATACACAAAATGGTGGCACCCAAGAGAAAAGAAATGCACAAAATGGCATTCAAAGGCCAGTTTTTTGTAATTTTGGTCATTCTTTGGGTATTCCAACGAACCCTGTACCTTTCTTTGCCTTTTACATTTGTAATATATTCCTTTTCATTTTCATACTATGGTCTCCTTAATATATTTTTCAATTCAATGTTTGCTCAAAATCATCACCTATTGGTTACACTCCCCTTTAGTAAAGAAGATCATTTCCATCTTCACAGTGCATGTTTAATTTGTTATTATGCTTCTAGTAACCTTAAAAATCTATGCAACTATGTAATTAAAATGCACCTTAGTTGATTTGTGGTTTCTTTCATGGACAGGTCTAAAAATCTGCACCACGTGTGGATGCTCTACTCAGCAAAGAAGTAATAGCTTGTTAGTGGACTTTTATTTATTTCCTTATTTACTGTTCCAGGAAGGGACAAAATAGAAAGGTTTGGCAGGCACCTTTGATCAAATGTGGACTGAAACAGCTGCTTCTAGGTTGATTAGACAGAAGAAGTAGAGAGTTGGCACTCTCACGTCTTAGTAAATTAAATAATACATTTTAATTGAATTATTTTTCTAAGTAATCATCAAAAACATTTTTATAATATTTTTTTTTCATGTCTCATTTTGTTATTATCTTATAGCCACAAGTTACAATGCACTTATCTGCATATTTATTTAGTTATTTATTTATTGAATTTTGTTCACAATATTTCTCCATAGTAGGAGGGCAACGATGTGCAGACTCCACATGGACCACATCTGGAAACAGGATTCTATCTTTTACTTGTTTGTTTGGTATCTCCGAATGAGTTGGTTCAGATTGTATTGTGCCAGCCAGAAGTCATTGCTTAATGACCAAGTTAATTCCCTCTTTGCAATTTAATTTTAGTTTAGTTGAGTTTTACTTTGTTTTTAACTGATTGGCAATACACAAAACGTGGGACTGACTTTCTCCCTGAGTAGTATTTATCTATAAGGACTATGGCTATGAGTGTCAAATGAAATATATGTGATTCTTTAATAGTGTGCTGCTGGCATGTCTGTTATGTCTCAGGTGGTCAATCCATATAGCAAAAGAAACTGGAGAGTATCAAGGTTAAGAAACAATATTAACTTTAAACATTTTAAAATATCATGCTTGGGGCTGAGGTGTCTGTACTAGCACTGGTAAAGGAAAAAACTTCTAAACAGTACAATAAAATGGGCAAAATAAAATAACATGAACTTTATAAATAATAGCTAGATGTTTCAAATATCGGATTGATAAATTATTACAAAGTTTAAGACATTAGAAACTGTACACATAGGAATTATGTTACTGTTACCTATTTTTAATGCTAGGGAAAAAAATTGTATGGTTTAGTGCCACACAGTCTTTAATCCTTTTTGATCATTTAAGTGATAGACAGCAAGTCTTTTGCTAATTAATCTGCCTGATGAATGAAACGACTTTGGTTAAATAAATTATGCAGACGTGTATTTAATGGCTTTCATCAGGTACCATAAATTTTGCAGCACACTATATCATTTTCGTCAGAGTACTAAATCACTGAACTCAAAATAAATAATGAAGGCAGAGGGGAAAAATACAATTCAACTTTAATGTAAATGCCAAGTTTACTTGTTCAGACTATAAATTACATGAAGTAACATGGGGTTTTCTATAACCTCATATCTATTTATGGAATTCTTTTTCATATTTTCCCGGAATAAAAGTGTAACTTTACAGACAGGCATAGCTTTATATTTTAAGTTTCCTAAAGTCATGCTGACTTTTACATTAAATGCCAATTTTTACATTTTCAGTTACAAGACCAAAATGTAACAGCTGCAAACATAATTCAGATGGTGCTTTTCAAGGTTTATTGATGCATAAAACTCAGAGGATATATACAGTACACATTGCTTGCCAATGCAGTGTACATAAAACAATACCTTGCCATTCATACAGGCTTGTTTAGATTTGTGGCAGATGAAATTTAATGTCAGTAAATGTAAAAAGTATTACACATAGGAAGTAAAAATGTTAGGTTTGAATACACAATGGGTGGTCGGAAAATCAAGAGTACACCTTATGCGAAGGATTTAGGATTCATAGTGGATTCTAAGCTATCGATTGCCATCCAGTGTTCAGAAGCCACTAAGAAGGCAAATAGAATGTTAGGTTATATAGCACGATGTGCAGAGTACAAGTCCAAGGAGGTAATGCTCAAGCTTTATAACACACTAGTGGGCCTCATCTAGAGTATTGTGGGCAATTTTGGTCTCCAGGCTACAAAAAGGATATAGCAGCCCTAGAAAAAAATCCAGAGAAGAACAACTAGGCTGATTCCAGGGCTACAGGGGATGAATTATGAGGAAAGATTCAAAGAGCTGAGCTGGGTAAATTTTGCACAAACATTAGGAAGTTTTTCTTTAGACAAAGAATGATAGGCACTTGGAATAAGCTACCAAGTAGTGTGGTAGACAGTAAGACGGAAGGGCCTTTGAAAACTCAAGTTTATATTTTTTTGGAAGAAATAAGTGGATAGGACTGGCAAATTTTGTTGGGCTGAATGGCCTGTTCTTGTCTAGATTGTTCTAATGTTCTCATACCTACCTAATCCAGTTTCATGTTGCAGGGATCCAGAAACAATGCTGCACTCTTAAAAATAATGGTTCTTTAATGGTATTTTATGGTTGTTTACTGGGTTTTGGGGCACCATTTCATTGTGAGAAATATTGTTTGCATAAGTACTTTGAAACACTTCCTAATAAATAGAAAAACAAGCTGAAATGTTTAATGTATGGTGGGCTACCTAGCAGGGCACTAACAAATTTAGAAAACCAGAACTCCGCTGGAGTTATCGTGTGCAGTGAGAGTCAAATCATGAGCCATTGGTATTTCACAAATATGTTACCATCTAATCATGGTTACTTAATGTATGGAGCCTGTTAAGGATTTAAATAAATAAAAGTTCCTTCTGGAACCTTCATGTGGATGTGTCTATTCCATCCATCCATTTTCCAACCCGCTGAATCTGAACACAGGGTCACAGGGGTCTGCTGGAGTCAATCCCAGCCAACACAGGGCACAAGGCAGGAACCAATCCTGGGCAGGGTGCCAACCCACCGCAGGATACACACAAACACACCCACACACCAAGCACACACTAGGGCCAATTTAGAATCGCCAATCCACCTAACCTGCATGTCTTTGGACTGTGGGAGGAAACCGGAGCGCCGGAGGAAACCCATGCAGACACGGGGAGAACATGCGAACTCCACGCAGGGAGGACCCAGGAAGCGAACCCAGGTCCCCAGGTCTCCCAACTGCGAGGCAGCAGTGCTACCCACTGCGCCACCGTGCCGCCCATGGATGTGTCTACTGGGAACTAAAAATGGTTCCCTTATGGCATCACTCTGAAGAACCACTCTGGCACCTTTATTTTTAAGAGTATCAACAGGGCACCTATCTACTGCAGGGCCCATTCGTGAACACAGCCAAAGTGAATTTGGATTCTGGGGATGTGAGGGTAAAATTGGAGTACCTGGATGAAAACTCACTTATATCCCAGTAGATCATGCAGTCTCTACATAGGCAATATCCAGTCATACGATTCAAACTCAGGACGCTGAATTCATAAATTGACAGTGCTGTCCACTGCATGATTGTACCACATAGATAAAATTATACATTCATTTTCACACTTACGCAAAACACGTCAGTGTGGTGACACAAGAGCACAAACCAAGTTGTGCTGAGAAGCAGCCAAACACACCAGCATAATATGCAATTTGGGAATAACAGTTAACCTAATGGTTTGCATTTGGAGTATGAGAGGAATTTAGATACTCCATGGAAGTCTTTAATGTGAGGAAGACCTGAAATTTCTATGCAGAAAGCAGTTCAGTCCAGAATTTAACCAAAGGCTAAAGGAATGTGGTGTTAAAGCTATCACATATGCTAGAGCTTATTAGCCAATGTGAAATTATGATAACTAAATAGTTAACAATGCTTACAATAAATGTGAATAATTGCCTTTAACAGAAAGATAAAATAGCAAATTAATTCTTTAGGCTTAATTTAATGATGTATATTATTCTTTAATTTTGCATTATTAACCACTAAATTTGCAACCAGTATAATTTCTCATAAGGGAACAGTTCATAGTAGGGATGCATAAGTGTAGGGTTTAATTCTGCACTGAGCAGTAAACAGCAGACTAGAAGCACAGCTTTTGCATTGTTAATCCTTTATCATATTTGATAAAATTCTGTGTGTGACTATTCAGTTACACAGCGATGCAGTGTAACCAGCAATGAGTTACAGTTGACTGTTTGTATGTTTAGAAGATATTAAAGTTATCATTTATAAATTTCCCATGTTGTGATAGTAAATAAGGCTACAGTTTCAAGAATATATTTAGTTTCTTTTAGAAAGATGTGATTACTGTATTATTTCTTTGGAAAAATGACATAGCTGATCTAGCAGTTATCAAAACGATTAGTAAGTTTTCAAAATATTTTGTACATTTAAATATGAAAACAATGTAACATTATATTTTACGAAAACATCTGAAAAATCTTAACACTTAAAATATCATTAGTCTGTTTTGGTATGAGTACCATTTTCACTTCTGCAAATATTCAAGCAATACTTTATATCCCACAAGCAGAGACAGTTGTAACGTTTTCAGTTTTTTAACAGATTTGTTGTGTCATGAACCTGCAATGTCTGGATTTCAAAGGCACTCAGAAGCAGCTCTTTATGGTGTGAGCAACTAGGGGAACTCCTGTGCTTGTGCACACTGCAAGGGGAATACTTCCTAATGATGTCAGGTCAGCTCTCTTTTTCTCTCAGTTCACACCTTTTTTGCACAGCAGTGCCACTACACAACATCTGTCTACTTGCTTTACAAGACAAGGGGCAGTGACCTTTGTTTCCACAGATCTCTGAATCTTTAAAGGACATACGTTTTCACTCAATTCTACAACTCAACCCAAATCTCCTTCAATAAACAGGGCTCCCAACATTTTTCACATTTAAAAATGTACTTTCCCATTAGGGCTGCAAAAATGTACAGCTTAACCTGATGAAAATAAGAGTTTTAGCACACTTAAAAATAAAGGTGCCAGTGTGGTTCTTCAGCGTGATGCCATAGGAAAACCATTTTTGGTTCTGTAAAGAACCATATACAGTGTATGAAGGTTTCAGAAAGAACCTTTATTTACTTATATCTGAAACAGGCTTCATAAATCACTATGAATAGATGATAACAAATTTGGAAGATACCAAGCGGTTAATGATCTTAAAAAGACTCTTGCTGCATACAAAAACACAGGTCAATTTCGATTTTTTAAAACTGTACATACATTAAAAGTTTTTGCTTTGTCAACATATTACGAACCTTTTCAAAAACCTAAGAACCAATTTCATATCCAAAGAACCCTTTCCAGAATGAAATGGTTCTTTGCCAAGCAATGGCTTTACAAAGGACCGTACAACACAGTTAATACACATTAATACTGTAACTGCACTGACAAGTTACATCCAGCCAGGGATGAGTCATCCAAGTATGAGATGAAATTAGATTGCCAATGAATGACAGGGACGCCTATATAAATGACAATCCTGTAAAGTCACAGGCTTTTTCCAAAAAGTGCTGCAAAAGGCAAGAAGTCCTTTTAAGGATAACGAGCCACCTCAAAGAGCCATGTAAAGAGCAGAGAATCCATCCACTCTGGGTTTCAGCGCGACGCTACAATACTATTAAAGAAGTTTTACTTTTATGGGTATAGGAACCAAACATCACTAGTAATACATACTGTACTGCATATATATTGTAAGGTTTCTAAACTCTTTTGGGGCTCCCCCCAACGGGATGACATGCCGCAGAGTGTCCCAAAGTGCGATTGCTGCGTCTATGGTAGATAGCCTGTCGGTTGCCGGTGCAACCACAGTCTCCCTCTGCTGTGGCAGCAGGCCACGAAAACAAATCCGAAAAGATTGTGTGATACAAAGAACATTATAACTGCAGTGAACAGGATTACTTGGCCATTAACATAAATGAAATGGGATCAAAAATTGACCCTGGACTTTTGTCCAGACTGGCCTACCACAATCATGCAGATGCCAACCATCTTGGCTCCATCCGTTCAGTGCATGTACATGTAACATTCCCAATTAACTACTTTGTAAGTAAAAATGTATGGTATACGCTCTAAAATAAAGGTATAGTCCATGCCGATGCTGCACCATCCAATAACTGTTTCTGATACTAATAAAACTGCTTTGTTCTACTGCCTCTAACCAGGCGTTTTCTTTCCTGCTGTGTATATGATATACTAATTTGAACCCTTATGAAAAATTACTAATCCTAGAGGGTTTAACACATATAAATGTACATTTTAGTCCTAACTATATTTCTTTTCACTGCTTGGTGGCTGTTGTTAACTGTGCTCTATGTGTATTTGAAAGTTTGCATCCTTATTAAATACAGCATGCTAAGGACCACCTTACTGGCTCCATTCAAGTAAGTGGTACCACCTTGGAGCCATAGGGGGCACTGTCGCTAACTGTTTTGTCCCTTCCCTCTGCCGTTCAGAGGAGACAGCCCAGTAGACCAACTGACCACTGTAACAACCCATGTAGTGGCAAGATTGGCCCCAGACTACACTCTGGGCATCTTGTATTCCAGGACGAACCAAGATCAGACTTATGAGATGTCAGACACGGGGACACAGACACAAAATGATGGTACTTCCATAAACAACAGTGGGTTGTATTTACACCTGCACAAAAACACAAAAAGCAATGTCCCAATCAAAGATTTACAGTGTTTTTGCCAGTCCCAAAATGAAAATATTCAAAGTCAAAAAATGTATATACACAAAAACAGTAGTCTTCTGAAATAAAAATACAATCCGGAAGAATCTATGCAAAACACAGTCCTTTCCACAACTCCAAAAAATATTTACAAGAAGAAAAACTGTATATATAAGAAAGATAAAAAGTGTACCACAAACCCAGACTATATAAATACCTCCACCAAAACTAAACTATAACTAGGAGATATCTATATGCTCGGTATACTGATAGAAACTTCTATACCAAGCTCACTTTCTTCACAACTGAGTCACAAGAGACGACCCCTAGACACAATAAGTGCCTTTTATACCAGGAAACGACCCTTTCAGACAATCCACACTGTTATCTTCCTGCTATAGCGGCTGACGCAGGTGCATTCTGTATACAGGCTACACTCAACTTCTTTGAGGCCTGTAATAAATAGCACAGCAGCCTTGAGCACAAGTGTATCCTCGACATGCCCCCACTGGACAAGTGTCTAAAGTAAGTTACTTTTTTTAACTTCACCTAGGGATTTTGTCTGGGGTTCCCCTTTTCGTAACTAATGCATGGATGCCTAAAATTGACACTCCATGCTTCTTACTTTGCAGAGGCAGGTGATTATGGAGACGCTAGATTTTTTGACAGGGCATACACACCGTCCATCTGCCCTGAACTGGATGAGCACCAACCCCACCACTGGCATCTTTGTAATCTTTGCAGAAGCACTTGCCTGCACTTTGACGGTTTAAAAAGGTAAGTGCTTTTAATTTGCTTAGTTTAAGTCACTTTTACACTATTCTTAAAATGTTTTTACAGTAATATGGTAGTGCATTACCTCAACCACGGTCCTTCCTGCATGGAGTTTGTATGTTCTCCCCGTGTCTGTGTGGGTTTCCTCCGGGTGCCCCGGTTTTCTCCCACAGTCCAAAGACATGCAGGTTAGGTGGATTGGCGATTCTAAATTGGCCCTAGTGTGTGCTTGGCGTGCAGGTGTGTGTGTGTGTGTCCTGCAGTGGGTTGGCGCCCTGCCCAGGATTGGCTCCTGCCTTGCGCCCTGTGTTGGCTGGGATTGGCTCCAGCAGACTCCCGTGACCCTGTGTTCGGATTTAGCGGGTTAGAGAATCGGTGGACGGATTACCTCAAACACACCCCCATCATTCCCATAAGTGTACTAATGCCACCGTTTTCAAACTTTTTTGAACAAGTACCACTCCACGAGGACCAGTAAACTGAAGTACCACTGTCACTGAATCGTTAATTTACGCCCTTGTTGTTTTGAAGAAAAAGTCACTATAATCACTATAATGACTATAATTATGACGTTAAAGTGATATTAAACTAATTAAGGAAATGGGTGCCCGTGCTAATAAAAGCCGGCTTGGAGTCTTCCACGCATTTACAGTAGTATATGATTATATGCAACATATTGGCATTCTAGCAACATCGATTCGTGGAAAATAAAGGACCACACGAGTTCCACTTGGCATGACTTGAAGTACCACCAGTGGTACGCGTACCACAGTTTGAAAACCATGGTACTAATGAACTGTCTTGGCTCGCACGCCATTCTAATAAGTCATAGTAAACAAGCTGCTGAACTGAACATTTCTACACTTTGATCCAGTTGCTGTTCCTCACTCATAAACGGCAAATTTCCCTAAAAATTACTGCTCCGTTTTAATGATTGAAATTCTTATTTCCTTTAAGTTTTCAGCCCCATTCCTTTTACATTTTTTGAGAAGTCTACGCTATTTCCGCTCTCATCTGTTTCTTGTGCTGCAGTCTTCTTTGCTTTAGTTAGATGATTGAGTTAGGTCAGTATGTTAGGTCAAAATGGATTGGCACAATGAGGATGAAGTCTTGGCTAGTAAGGCCAAATCTCTCTATCTCTTGCTTCCTCGCTCACATAGTTGACAGTTTGTGGCCCAAAAGTGTGGCCCCATGGAGATAGCAACCCCCCAGGAATTGTGCTGGCAGTACCAATGGCCAGTCCTTCCCCAGCAAGAGATGTGCTACCTTTCACTAGAGATCACATAGTTTATTAGTCGCGCTGAAGAAACCTGCATTGACTTTTATTTTTTATTCACTTAATTTTGAAAAAAAATGTTTGAAACCTCTCATTTTGTTTTGGAGAAAAAAAAGCAGAATATCAGAAAAAATTAAATAGTCATCTGATTTCCTCAGCCAATCTGTGATGTTGCTTTATGTATAGTACCATTCAAAATCACTAGTAATTGAAAGTCATAAGTGGCTTAATTTTGGATGTGAAAGACTCCTTCAAATCACATGTAAACACTACTGCAGATGTTTGACATAATTGCTAAATTGCCTGCATCATCTACAATAGATAAAAATAGCAATTACTGGTGACATTGCTATGTATTCTAACTTTCATCATTGGGTCACCCCAACTTCAAAGTAACTGTGTGAAACATTTTTGTTATTACATGTTTGTGATGTTTTGTTTGGGCAAGGTTTGGTATCATTATTTAAAATAAAGTGAGATCCCATAAAAACAAAATGGAACAGCTCAAATGTTTATGTACTTGAGCCATTTGTGCTGAGTCAACATTTCAGCACTAGAAAGACATCAAAGGCTCCTAGCACAACATTTTATTTTGCATAATAGGATGTGCAGCATGTTCACCCTGGTGAGAGTTTGTATTACATATCATTTTGCAATCCAATTCACAATAAAAGAGAAAACATTGCCTTACTTTATTTAAATAAATTCTGCAATCATTTTATTTTTACGGGAAAGGATCAAAATTCACTGGCTGCCATCTTAAAAAAAGTTATATACGAAGGGGAGTCAAGCTAAAGTTAGAAAATGGGAGTTATTAGAAAATGGAATGAACCTTAACAAAAATGATAATGTCATTTCTCACCCCTAATCTCCACCCTTCTCAATGCACTTAAGCCACTTGCCTGGATTCCAGTAGAATAAAAGGTTTTGTCTTGTCCTTGCAAGGGAAATGACATTATCAGTTTTGTTAAGGTTCATTTCATTTTCTAATAAATCTTATTTTCTAACTTTAGCTTGACTCCCCCACGTATATACAATAAAACCTCGATTATCTGTCAGGGATTGGGAAAGAGGCCATGACAGATAAGAGAAAAGAATGATAACAGAACAACTACTTTAAAAATGATATACAGATTAGTTTAGCAAATAGTCATATTAATTTACAAAACAAAACTATATTAATGAAATATACTATTAACAAAAGTAATTGACATAATACTGTAATGACCAACATAATAAGCAAATACAACTCAGAGGTAATGGAGTTTTCCACATGTAATTTGAAATCTTCATTTTGTAACAAACGGTGCCCTGTTTTATACTCCGTTATCTGGGTTATGGAGCACCTCCAAAAAAATAAAAGAAAGCTTTCCCTACCAATTAGTTCATCTTCTGCCATTTTGTCTGTATACCACAAACATTCCTGCTTATTGTCTGATGATTCCTTTCACACAGCTTCCATTTTCTCCTAACTTTTCCTGTCACTCACCTTCTAAGAGGTATGTCCGCCCCTTACAGATCAGAAGACCTTCACCCAGTCCCATCACAGCTTTCATTCCACCCTTTCTGCTCCTGCACAGTGCATCACAAGCTGCCTGCAAGGCACAATATATTAACAATACATAATATAACAGAATTTAAAAACAAAATTACATTACAGAAGAACAATTAACATTAATACAGAATAACATTACCATCAGTGGTTTCCATTATTGACACATTTTTCAATTTTATCAGCATCATGCGTTATATTGTTCAGTTGTTCTTTCCACTCTGTAAATTAAAGCAATACTTAAGCACTTTCTCCGGTTTGTAATTGTTTAATAATTTAAAATTTTTTGTGACAATTCCAACACCACATGCTTACGTTTATCAGGCATAGCAATATATATTAGATTAATTATAATAAAAGAGAAAAAAGCTATGAAATGCTGTTAAAACTGAAGGTAAATCACTGACACTGTGATTTGAAGATGTGGCATAACGTGTTGCTAGCACAAGGGAGAGCTGTTTCAATGTGTAATTGGTAGGCAGTGGCATATGCAATTTTTTTTTGCCCTGATGGTTAATTGAGTGAGGAATAATCAAGTTTTTACTGTGTGTGTATATATATATATATATATATATGGAAAATGGATGGATATATATATATATATATATATATATATATATATATATATATATATATATATATATATAAATATATATATATATATATATATATATATATATATATATATGTATATGTATATATATATATATATATGTATATATATATTATAGAAAAAATCCTGGAGAGAAACAGTAGGGTGTTGAGACGTGATCTTCACGTTAAGATCACAGAAGACAGTTAAAAGACCCGCAAGGACCTTAAACATGAGACATTGTGCCAAGAGAATGACCCAGGACCGTCTCGCGATGATGCAGAACATGAGATTCTTGCAAGACACGCCCTACTTACAATCAATATCAAATAAGACAACGGGGCAGCAAAACATTCGTCTTGTGAAGGATTTGAGCACACACAGATCCAGGGTCTCAGCACATATAAAGCGTATAAGGACAATACGTTATAAATGAAACGTTGACGACTAAGTGAAGAAGAAAGCAGTGCGGAGAAAAGAGACTCAAAAGCATTGGAGAGAAAAAAGAGCAAAAAAGAAAAAATAATCTAGGTGCAAATTCAGAAAATAAGGAAAGTAATTATCAGCCCATAACAAGTGGAATTGAAACAAAGCACGTCTAATCGGGCTCAGAATTAAAAGACAGAGTAAAAGACAAAGTAGAACTTCATAAATACATTCACAAACGTTGGCGCTATACACATGCAGAGCAGATTATGAAAGCAGTGTAATTCGAAAAGCTCAAAAAAAAAATGTGGAAAAAGTTAAAGAATGTGAAAGTAGGAAAATTAGAAAGTATAAAAAAAAGAAAGTAAAGATCGCAGTAGCGCAAACAAATGGAAATTATTAATCGAAAAAGGGAAAATAATCACCACGGACCATGTGTCATTGAAAAAAAAGCAGGAAAAAGCAAGGTCAGAAATAAAAGACAGAGCAGAAAACAAAGTAAAACGTCATAAAGAGGTTACAAAACAAAGGGGCCAAACACATGCAGACCAGGTTAGAGATAATGAAAACTGGAATTCAAAAGACTCAAAAAAAACCGTAGGCACGAAACACATGCAGACTAAGATACAGAATATGAAAGCAGAAAAAAACAACAGTGTCAAAAAAGGAAAGTAAACATCGCATTAGCACAAAAAAAGAGAAATTATTACTGGGAGAAATAACTAAAAGGCGAATAGGGATCGAATATATGGACACAGATGATGTGTCAGAAGTATGTAAATATTGTAAGGCTTTGAAGTTTAAGTCAGAGAATTTCAAAAACATGTTTTACCTCACATGCATTTATTGGTTACTTTGCAAAAACAATATTAACAGCTGATGATGTAGATCGCTTTGTCTGTGCTGAATTTCCAAACAGAGAATCCTATCCTGAATTATGGTACAAAGTCATTAAACACATCTCACTGACCTCATTTAAAAGATTCAGCATATTGGGAATTGAAAGATTCCAAATATTGTTTTTACATAAGTTCTGAAATAAAAGTGAAACTAATGAAATAGCAACAACTCAAAGAAAAAAAAATCTTAAAAGTGTGTATCCGGAAAACCAAACACGGGGGTTGGCGAGCGAAGCGAGCAGTGGGCAAAGCCCCCTAGTATATATATATATATATATATATATATATATATATCTATACTAATAAAAGGCAAAGCCCTCACTGACTGACTCACTCACTGACTGACTGACTGACTGACTGACTCATCACTAATTCTCCAACTTCCTGTGTAGGTGGAAGGCTGAAATTTGGCAGGCTCATTCCTTACAGCTTACTTACAAAAGTTAGGCAGGTTTCATTTCGAAATTCAAAGCGTAATGGTCATAACTGGAACATATTTTTTGTCCATACACTGTAATGGAGGAGGCGGAGTCACGTATCGCGTCATCACGCCTCCTACGTAATCACGTGAACTAAAAACAAGGAAGACATTTACAGCACGAGTCACACGCGGGAACGAAGGTAAATGACGTTAATTTTTGACTGTCTTTTAATACTGTGTGAGCATACATATTAACACATGTGCAATTAAACGTGTGCATTTACGGGGTGATTTCTGAGGCTTAAAAGCTCACCTTTTATCAAACGCGGGAAGAAAGGTAACTGACATTGTTCACTGTCTTTTAATACTGTGTAACCATACATATTAACACATGTCCAATTAAACGTGTGCATTTACGGGGTGATTTCTCAGGCTTAAAAGCTCGCCTTTTACTAAAAAGGTAAATGCAAAACTATTTTCAATCAGTTTATTGAAACGCTCCCGTTAAGGATTGCAATAACATATTCGCGAGATAAAAGAACGAAGTAGGGGGAAATGGAGGAACAGCCGCAAACAGCGAAGAGCAAAAAATTTATTAAACAATTGAGAACAAAGCGAGTTAAGCATACAAGCATGTTCATAAGGGAAACAAAGCACGGTGTAAAACGTAAGTTTAAATTAAGTTTATAGAAACGCTCCCGCTGCGGATTGCAATAACATATTCGCGAGATAAAAGTTTAATGAGAAGACACGAGGTATAAACGAAGCACACGCCGTGGCGCAACGTTAGGGGCAACAGTTTCAACCATTCTATGATCTGCTTCTCGCAAATGAAAGACGGCACATGGCGGATGTTAGCCGACTTGCTGACCGCAACGTTAGGGGCTTCAACTATGGCGCTGACGCAACATCTCAGTGCCAACACTTTGCACACTGTACTTAAAAGACACGCCCTCCTCACTGGACAGTTAAAAACACCAATCAAACTAACGATGACATCAAGTATTACCCAATCAAAAGTAGGAAAGGAGGCATCTTCATAAAATGCGTGTGGGATGATTTGCATGAGACGCTGCTTTAAAAAAAAAATGATACAAAAAATATGGGATAAATCCCGTCCAGTATTGATTCAAAACGGGACGCGCAATTTCATTCTCAAACGCGGCACGATTCCGTATTTTAAAGGACGGGTGGCAACCCTACAGTGCCAGGTAACCACCCATACAATCAGATTGTGATTCAGACTAGGAATGCAATGAATGTAATTACCCCAATCTACATACAAGGCGAAAGTCTTGCAACATTCAAAGATCATGGTTTGGGATAATTAGTACTTATTAAGTACAACATTGAACATAAAAGAGCTTATGAAGCCTTGAACCGAAAAAAGCAAGATCTCAGAGATCGTAAAAAAAAAAAAGGAGGTAATGTCGTTTTACTCGCTGTAGATTTTAGTCAAACATTACCAGTTATTCCACGAGGGAGACCAGCAGATGAACTCAACGCGTGTTTAAAAACCATGCTTCTCCCACGGTCGGTTATATGTCGCGTGTTCTCGGGTAGGTACACCAAAAAATGTATACATTTAAGCATGTAATGGGCAAAGAAAAAATGAGGTATACCTGAAGGCACTGCAGTAGTACTCAATGTAACTTTACTTCTTAAATGTTAATGTTTTACTGTTTAATAATTTATACGCTTCTTATATATTGTTCAAATTCTTTTATCAAAATACCAGTGACAGCGCAATGCACGATAACATGGAGTGAATACACCATACGCATCCGCCCACGGCCGCCCTGGTGTGCGCAGATAGGAGTTGATTCTAAAATAAAATAAACATAAAAAGAGTAATACATTCATCACCCATAAAGCGGATAGCAGACGTGACGTATTATATGTGTACCACATTTCAAGTCAATACGTGAAACGGTTTGCAAGCTACATGTGATTTAAAATCCTGGACAGACCAACGAAAAGCCACGGTAGCAAATTATAGAAGAAGATTTTACTGTTTAATAATTTATATTTATATGAAATGTGCTTCTTATATATTACTTCATATTCTCATATGATAATGATGTTAATGTTGTTTATATTGATTTCTATGTTATTGTAAGTGCATCTATGTGTGTATATGTATGTATGTGTATATATATATATATATATATATATATATATAAAAAATATATATATAAAAAATATATGTGTATATGTATATATAATATATCTGTATATGTGTGTGTATATGTGTATATGTATATATATATGACAGCAACACTCATAACAATGACAACACAATTACATTGACAATCATGTTACGTTATTTTTAAAATGTTTCCTTTACTTTTTCATAACCTCTTTAACACACTACTTCTCCGCTGTGAAGCGCGGGTATTTTGCTAGTATATATATATATATATACTGTATATATATATATATATATATATATATATGTATATACAGTATGCGTGCACGCGGCAGGTGGCCGCAGGAGCACGTGCGAATGTTCATGCACTGATCCAAGGTTCATTGGGATGCTGTGTTCATTGCACATACACTTGCTATTGTGTGCGGATCAGTCAAGTGCTTCATTCACACCTCGGACAAGGTAATGATAGCTTGTGTACTCTTTATATTATTTGGAAAGTAGTGTATCACATATTTATGATCCGCTCCTTGCAACTGAGAGGATGTGGCAGATGTTTGCTGACTGGCTGACCAACTACAAGCTTTACCTGGTAGGTAACCATCAACCATACCTTAAATTTGTTGAGACATCAGCACATGTCAAGTCTCATCAGAAGTCTCTGGTCTTCTCTTTACTTTTCCTAATACTGAGTTTTTTGTCACATTTGATGTTCAGTAAACACAGTACTTACACTAAACACATGTGTACCATGTCCTGAGAGGTTGAAGGAACGGTTACATACATTTCTCCATCTTTTTTGTTGTCACATTCTTTATTGCACACTTGACGCTCAGCAGATGGTATTGATTTTCTTCTTTGTCTTTTTCCTTTTATGGTTTTTTTCATGTCATCTATTTCTGCAATTTGCTTGATGCCCAACAGATGCTGCTGGTGTTTTTTTTCTTTCTGCCATGTAACTTTGTTTACCTTTCACTTACCTTAAGAAACATCTGGGCACAGGTCAGTTTGGAGAGATTGCTGCTACCTCACATTTTTTGCAGTACCTATATATATTAGGTCATAAGATCTAGCCCCAGTATTTTAAGAGTAATCACGTGACAGACAAACAGACCTTAGCATTTTATATGTATATATATTAGGGCTGCTGATTAATAACTGTTAATGAGTGTGATTAACACTAGAATCCCTGAAACCTACGAAAAAACCTGTAATCCCGGCCCACCTTAAATGCCTTCGCACCTCTCCATCAGCGTCTTTTGTTTTGTAAATATGTCGATCAGCAAAAGCAGCAAGCAGCCTGCTGACCCATCCCCCGCCTTGACGGAGCTCAGCTCGGGCAAAAACTTCTCCCAGCTCAAGCCAAGGCTCCTTATCTGCGTGTGAGATCTGGAGTTGTATAAGTGTAAATAATACAGTATGTTGTTATTTGGAATACATGTATTTCATGTGTGTTCTGTGTCTACAAAGATCTGGGTAAGTATAGGATGAAAGGAAATGCGAGAAATGCAAGAAATGCTGAAGACATACAGTACTGTGCAAAAGTTTTACAGTAGGCAGGTGTGAAAAAATGCTGTAAACAAAGAATGCTATCAGAAATATAAATAATGATTGTTTATTGCTATGAATTTACAAAATGCAAAGTGAACGAACAAAAGAAAAACTAAATCAAATCAATATTTGGTGTTACTACCTTTTGCCTTCAAACCAGCATCAATTCTGTATAGTACACTTGCACAAAGTCAGGGATTTTGTAGGATTAGAGTCAGGTGTATGATCAACCAATTATACCAAACAGGTGCTAATGATCATCAATGTCACACGTAGATTGAAACACAGTCATTAACTGAAACAGAAACAGCTGTGTAGGAGGCTTAAAACTGGGTGAGGAACAGCCAAACTCTGCTACCAAGGTGAGGTTGTGGAAGACAGTTTCATGTCATGGCAAGATTGAGCACAGCAACAAGACACAAGGTAGTTCTACTGCATCAGCAAGGTCTCTCCCAGACAAAGATTTCAAAGCAGACTGGGGTTTCAAGATGCGCTGTTCAAGCTCCTTTGAAGAAGCACAAAAAAACGGGCAACGTTGAGAATCGTAGACGCAGTGGTCAGCCAAGGAAACTTAGTGCAGCAGATGAAAGACACATCAAGCTTATTACCCTTCGAAATCGAAGATGTCCAGCAGTGCCATCAGCTCAGAACTGGCAGAAACCAGTGGGACCCAGGTACAACCATCTACTGTCCGGAGAATTCTGGCCAGAAGTGGTCTTCATGGAAGAGTTGCATCCAAAAAGCCATACCTTCGACGTGGAAACAAGGCCAAGCGACTCAAGTATGCACGAAAACATAGGAACTGGGGTGCAGAAAAATGGCAGCAGGTGCTCTGGACCAATGAGTCAAAATTTGAAATATTTGGCTGTAGCAGAAGGCAGTTTGTTTGTCGAAGGGCTGGAGAGTGGTACAATAATGAGTGTCTGTAGGCAACAGTGAAGCGTGGTGGAGGTTCCTTGAATGTTTGGGGCTGCATTTCTGCAAATGGAGTTGGAGATTTGGTCAGGATTAATGGTGTTCTCAATGCTGAGAAATACAGGCAGATACTTATCCATCATGCAATACCATCAGGGAGGCATATGATTGGCCCCAAATTTATTCTGCAGCAGGACAACGGCCCCAAACATACAGCCATTAAGTCATTAAGAACTATCTTTGGCGTAAAGAAGAACAAGAAGTCCTGGAAGTGATGGTATGGCCCCCACAGAGCCCTGATCTCAACATCATCGAGTGTGTCTGGGATTACATGAAGAGACAGAAGGATGTGAGGAAGCCTATATCCACAGAAGATCTGTGGTTAGTTCTCCAAGATGTTTGGAACAACCTACCAGCCGAGTTCCTTCAAAAACTGTGTGCAAGTGTACCTAGAAGAATTGATGCTGTTTTGAAGGCAAAGGGTGGTCACACCAAATATTGATTTGATTTAGATTTCTCTTTTGTTCATTCACTGCATTTTGTTGATTGATGAAAATAAATGATTAACACTTCCATTTTTGAAAACATTCTTTGTTTACAGCATTTTTTCACACCTGCCTAAAACTTTTGCACAGTGCTGTACCTAAAGCAGAAACTTTTTTCATGTTATACTAATAATGACATAAAGTGTATAATGAGTGAAGACTTTAGTCCAAATATCACATAAACACATATGCTTTTATTTAAGAATAAAATATATATCTTGATTGTGAGTGAAAGAATAAAAGTGAAAAAAAAATGCTAACTTTTTCAAGTACCATACATTTACACTGTCTGTTACAGATTCAGATCAAATGTTATGTTTTTATTATATAATAGTAATAAAAATAGCAGCTCACTACTCAAAATAGTAACTGGTGGACTGGGGAATTAAACCAGCAACCTCTTGATTATGAGTCGGCAACTCTTACCGCTGCACCACCCAGGCAGTCATGTCATTGACTTACCCTAAGGCAATTTCTTTTTCTTTGGTTGTGCTCTTGCACATGAAATGCATGTATGAAAAAGGTTTCTGCTTTAGTGGCGTGTTAAGATAGATTGTTGTATACACAGAACACACAACAAATGCATGTACAGTAATCCCTCCTCGATCGCAGGGGTTGCGTTCCAGAACCCCCCGTGAAAGGTGGAAATCCGCGAAGCAAAAACCATATGTTCATATGGTTATTTTTATATATTTTAAGCCCTTATAAACTCTCCCACACTATTATAAACATTTCCTGCACACTATACAGCATAAACCCTTTGTATTCTCTTAGATATTAGGTAAGATTCATTGAAATTATGTATGTAAACACACTGTTTATATACAGTAAAGCTTACATATTATTTTAAAGATATCGAGCATCTCCGATATCACATATGTTACAGCCATTACAACAGACAGGCCACCAGCAATAAATACGTACAATTCAAGAAAAATTGTATACAGTAAAATGTGTGTACAGTGACACTAAACTAAGTACATGTAATAAGTACTGTATGTAGAAAATTAATTATAGTTACTCACCAACAATGACACAATGACTTGTCCGATAACGATGAGTTTAATTTTACTGCACAACAAAGGAGAGCGTTACAGCTCTTCTAAAGGAGCCTCTTCAGGCGATTGCGTAGCACCGCCATTGTTCTTCTTCCGGCAGTCTTCAATCCAAATCCCTAAAGCAGATTCAATCCGGACTACCACCTTATTACATCCACTTACAACTCGTTTTGCACCCTGGTTAAAGGACACTGCAGCCATAGATCTTATATTCTTTTCCTCCTTTTTAAATAAAAAGAATCGTGGACTCATTGATGCTGTAATGGCCTCCTGCAGCAGTGTAGCTGTTCCCTTCCTTCAACATATCCAAAACTTTTACCTTTTCGGCAATCGTTAGCATCTTATGTTGGCGCATGGGCACAGCCCCTGAAGCAGTAGCAGGAGCACGTTGATGCTGAATGGGCGAGACAAGACTTCCTGGTTAACACAGCAGAATCCGTCGCTGAGCTAATCAGCACACAGGAACTTAACTGCGTGCTCTGATTGGGTAGCTTCTCAGCCATCCACCAATAGCGTCCCTTGTATGAAATCAACTGGGCAAACCAACTGAGGAAGCATGTACCAGAAGAAAAAGACCCATTGTCCGCAGAAACCCGCAAACCAGCGAAAAATCTGCGTTATATTTTTAGATATGCTTACATATAAAATCCGCGATAGAGTGAAGCCGTGAAAGTCGAAGCGCTATATAGCCAGGGATTACTGTATTCCAAACGACGATATATTATTTACCCTACAATTCTAGGCAACTCACTTCCAAATAAACCACTTGAGCCCTGAGAATCTTCTTTGCTACTTCAGCTGCCTCTTGGCAGGGGATGGGATAGAAGGCTGCTTGTGCTGATCTACACATTTACAACACAAAAGTCACTGATGGAGAGGTGCTAAGGGATTTAAGGTGGGCCGGGATTACGAGTTTTTTCATAGACTTCTGTAATTCTAGTGTTAAAAGGCGTGCAATAGGAATAAAAGCGAAGATTACATTAATAACCCAGGATACAAATTAATTATCAAATGTTAAAAAATATCAAATAATAAGAATATATTTAAACGTCAAAGTTCTGAATCTGATTATGGAAGAAGCAAGGAAAAAATAGAAGAACGTTATAAATAAAATAACACAATTTGTGTACATCTACGAATATAAACATAGATATTACAATCACCCACAGTGATAAGGAATCATAAATAGGACAATAGTGGATTTTGATATACAGTAAGTTTCACAGCCAAATGCTAGTTAAGACACCAACTATTCAATGGCCGTTCATTTCCTGTTCATTTCAGATTTAACAGCTTAGATCTAACAATTCCAGCCTGATCTCTGTAGTGGTGCAAAGTAAAAACCCACAGACAAAATATATTCGTTTTTAAGTGTTTAGTTAAGTTTCAAAATAAAGCAGTTCACACAAAAAAGAAAATTAAACAGCAAAAAAAGGGAAAAATTTATAATAAGAAAAGTTCAGTTCTAAGGTTAATCTTGTTACATCTTAAATCGTTATTATTTATTTAACATTTCTGAACCATTTCAAGACAGTCGGAAAATTGTATGCTTATCCCATTTTTAAGTTGAAAATGGGTCTTTCAAGTCCCTGTTTACTGGGACCTGTTCTAAACACAACTAGGTCTATTATCACACTGTTTCTCAGTTATAGCAAGAAGGTTCTATCTCTTACTAACTTATAGGGGGAAAAGACTATACCATTGTCTGTGACTATGGAAGAAATTATATTCTATTCAAATTAAGCAAACATTAATATGAGTTTAACTCAAAACTTTAACTTTCTGAAATTGGCTGTTACACATATGTTACACACAAAACGTTTACATAAAGAACGTTTGTTGCACACAAATCCATTGCAGACTTTATTTCAAAGACCAAATTAGACACATCTCTCCTGTTAAAATAAACCCTGTACGTGATTATGTTACAATCCCTTCATAAAATCTTAGGAATACTGTGGCTTTCTAAATATAATAAGACTATTTCAGTCCAAATTGACACTGCACTACCCATATTGAAAGATCAGAACTAATTACCTGAATAAAACTAAAACTGGCTCGATTGACAGCACTGATTGCATACTACACATCTGCTTAATGTTACTGCAATGCTGCCATCAGCAAGACAGCAATATCTCTACAAAATAATACTGAAATTATTGAAATTCATACCTTCTCTGGCATATAAAGATAACATTTTTTTTTGCAAACTAAATATTGTCTGAATGTAAAATGTGAGGTTTGCTATTCAAGCCTGACAAATCCTCCATAGCCCTAATTTTCCAAGTAATTAGCTGTATCTTCCAAAGTAACATGTGGCATGTTTTATTTTACACATAGTGAAAGTTGCCAATTGCTGAGAATTAGCAGGATATCCATGACTGATGGTCAATTATGGTCAATGAAATCAACAGCCTAAGTCAATGGTGAATGAGGAGGTTTTGGTATTCGTTCTAAGTTTAACACTAGAATTACCAGAGCCTACGAAAAAACTCGTATATCCGGCCCACCTTAAATCGCTTCTTAAATCCGTTCACACCTCTCCGCCAGCATCCTTTGTCCTCTAAATGTGCTGATAAAAGACAAGCTGCCAGCAGCCGGCTATTCCATCCCCCCACCAACTTAGAACGTGAGCGAAGTTTTCCCAGCTCACGCCTTGATTGATTATGTGAGTTTTACAGTGGAAATAAGAGATCATTATTCTAAAGTAATCTGTGTAAACACATTGTTAAAACAGAAACTTTGTCATATTTTAGTAATAAATGTTACAAAATGTAGTAGGCATAAACTATAGAATGTGTAAAGCCCGAGTTCCAAAGATCAAATAAACACTTTCACAAAAGCTTCAAGGACAATACAACAGCCTCTGTGGCGTAGCGCGTTAAGATTTGCCTCTTAGAGCACAACAGCTCTGCCGCCTCACAGACCTGAGTTCGATTCCCAGCTAGGGATAAAATGTTGCTTTTTTTTTTTTTCTTTTTAACCTCAAACGGACATAAAATTTATAAATTGGTATGCACTGTCAGTTAATGAGATCGTTATATTTTCATGTGGGATGCTCCTTTTAAAATATTTTTTTAACAATTGAGACTGCAATTAACAGGAACAACTGTCCTTATAACTGTTATTTTTAAGATCCATAACACACAGACAGACGAGCACTGCGTAATAGGGAGACAGACAGGCAGAGATATATAAATAAACAGGGAAGGCACATGTACTGAAAGAAGAAAAAAGATCAACGTGCGTTGTTCCTGTAGCACTGAATGAGCTCACCCGCTCTAACATCACCCCTCCCCCGAGCTCACTCACGTTCTAAGTCGGTGGGGGGATGGAATAGCCGGCTGCTGGCAGCTTGTCTTTTATCAGCACATTTAGAGGACAAAGGATGCTGGCGGAGAGGTGTGAACGGATTTAAGAAGCGATTTAAGGTGGGCCGGATATACGAGTTTTTTCGTAGGCTCTGGTAATTCTAGTGTTAAGAAAGTTGACTGGTGGCAGAAATGTCCAAGAAAATCCACAGATTCCGACACCAGCAGCGAGGCGTACTTGCACATGCACACAAGTCAATGTTTTTCTCTAAACTCATATTAACGACTGCAAGCTTTTAAATATTAGTTAATAAATAAACCAGCAGCTGCACATTATGGAAAAAGACTAGTGTGGTGAAATCAAAGCTATTTTGTACTTTTATACTTTTCTCATTTTTATTTAGTTCTAGTTTTCAGACATTTTTTCATTTTTATTTTATTTTACTTAATGAGATTTTTTCATTAACAACATGTTTCAATTTAGTTTTCATTAACAGGCATAACACTGCTTTTACCTATTTACTGTTTGAGCCTCACCTTATTAAAGCAGAGTAAGAGACTGATCTCTGTCTCAGCATGTTCATTTGGTAGGCATTTTGACTGGGCTATACTAACAGTTTCACCTATAGCAGCAAACTGTACACAGGCCACACTCCCAGTCAAATGTGGATGATCGGTACATTAACAGATCAGTACTTTTTTCTATCCACGTTTATCTAGAAGATTGCTTTTGAGATTTCCAAGGGTAATCTACTCTCTATATATAAAATGCCAAACCTAAAAGTGCAACGATTTTATGCAATGTTTTTATGTGACTTTTTTGTCACGCTTTAAATCAGACTTATTTTAAAACCTACATACAGTATACAGTCATGGCCGAAATTATCGGCACCCCTGGAATTTTCCCAGAAAATGCACCATTTCTCCCAGAAAATTGTTGCAATTACAAATGTTTTGGTATACACATGTTTATTTCCTTTATGTGTATTGGAACAACACAAAAACACAGAGAAAAAAAGCCAAATCTGACATTATGTCACACAGAACTCGAACTTTAATGTGATGTTGTTAGATTTTCAGATTCTTATTCTGTTTTTAAATTATAAACTAAAAAATATCAAGAATTTACGTCCCACGAGACGAGACTTTGTGGCAAGAGATTTAACCACGCCTGGGGCTGGTGTACAGGCTTTTAAATGTTGGAAGCTCCGCACGAGATGCAGATTACATGGCACGGCACGGCAGCAGCTGATCGAGCAAAGAGGATGTAAAAAAAAACTGTATTTGTTTCCCATTGTATCACTGTTTAAGAGAGGGTTTCAGAAGAGCAACCATGTCTCCTTGGTGTGCTTTCAGTCCCCCTCTTCACAACGCCAGCAGCAGAGATACGAAGTGGCTGACGCATAGCGCAGACCAGGGGAGTTGCCGAGCAAAGCAAGCAGGGGGTAACCCCCTAGTATGGCTATAGATTTACAGAGTGTTGATATTAAATACTAGTGTTTGTGATGTTTAAAGGCCATTAGGACTGGGTTGTATTGATGAGGTGGTCGGGATGTAGTATATGAGAAAAATGGATAAAAGCTAAAGTGTACATCTACAATTTAAAATTTTAAACTTCTTTTTCAATATTGCTTTTCTGCTTAGGGAGCCATATCCATTACATTGAGAACATTCAGGGAATTACACATGGTCTGTTAGCATAATTGCTTATTATTTAGAATTTGATTTCCTCATTACAAGCACCATCATGAACCAGTTCATATGAAACTAGCATTCCTATAGAAATACACTCAGTTGAGGAATTTGTCATTTTAATGGCTTTTAAAAACTTGTCCCTGTTTAAATGATAAGAGAATCAGTCCCTTTTTCTCTGAATCAGCGCCTTCTTCAGTACTACTTCGCTGTTCCTAAATCTGCCAGAACAACTAAAAAATTAGTTCTGATCGACTCTTATTTAAAACTCCACTTGTTAAAAGGCATTTCTAAGTTTTATAAATATGAAGCATTTATACATAAATGTGATTTGACTTTGATTTAAAGAGTAATTTATACAAATAAGTAATTTATTCATCTTTTTTATAAGCAACATACATATTAAAATTACATTTTAAATTAACAAAGAATAAATTTGATTTTAGTTGAAATGCTGCTCACCAGTCTCTTTCAGTTCATTGTGCCTTTAAAATCTCTTTGTAGATAAGGAGCAGTTTACAGTTTCATTTAATCACTTGCAGTTGCAAAAGCTCAATTGATGCCTATCTGAGCGTGTTTATAACACAGAGGAAAAGAGAAAAGGTAGGTTTTGGTAATTTATTGTGGATTACTGGCATTAAGTGTTAAACAGTTGTGCTTGATGTGTTTTGTTATGCTAAGTTGCTAAGTTGCACGTCTGTGTTGTTCCTTGAAGTGAATTTTTATTATATTGGGAAAAAAATGCTGAATTCATTAAGTTGATCTGAATTTCAAGAATATTTAATTATATATTGGCAATGAATATTAAATGTAAGAGAAAAGAAAAAAATGCTTGTTAAGCTAGGGTAGCTTTTTTACCAGCACATTTTAGATTATAAAATAAGATCATATAAAACATTTATCTTTGTGTTTTGTTCTTTGATAACAGTTCACTTTTGAGAAGTTTAATTTCTTATACCTAGGACTTTTAATATGTTTAACTAGTTTGAGATGTTACAAAATACTTAATTAAGGCGTGTGCTTCTGGAGTAGATCATTTATCTAAAGTTGATTAGTAAAAATTCAAATATATTCAGATGTGTTATGTAAATTAACCTAGCTGATTAAAGGAACCTCTTTGTTAGAATTCTTCCCACTGGTGCTTTGAAGAAGGCATGTGGGGGCTCCACCTATAGGTGCAAATAAAGGGTGGTCATGTTTAGATTTCATATACAACACTCGTTCAAGACTCTTTTTTGTTTACTAAGTTTTTTTATGCCACAATAAAACATTTTAAATATTGTTTTTGTGTACAATATGTACTTATGTATTTAGATGTATTTAAATATATTTTTTATTTTCATATAACTTTGTTACATCACATTTATCTGATGATTAGACAATAATGAATTAAGTTGTCTTAAATTGTACAGTTCCTAGAATAATTTACTAGCAAGCTTCTATTTTTGCTACTGAAAATGTTAATTCACTGCTTTTGAGTAGTCTACAAATACAGTTTTAGCAAATACATGTTTTTGGAATATAATTAATATTTTAAAAGCATATGAAAATACCTGTATTTACAGTATTTAATGCCAAACCTGTGTGACTTGACAGCATTATTTTAATGCAACAACATAAAATTTCCAGCCTAACCCTGCTGCTGGTAGACAAAGATTTAAGACTTTGCCTTCCTTTATGTATTTGTGTATTTATTTATTTATATATTTTTTTTATAGCCCACTGTCCTTTTCAAGTGATTTTAAGTGACAGGACATACATGGCACAAAAGTATGTTAATTCCACTAAAAGCATGCATTTGCACATTACTTATTATTGAGGGGAATTTTTTATAAAGTGCAAAGACAAGATTAAAAACAATGTTTGCCTTAAATGAAGAGGTGATACGTGTTAGTTGAGTCCTTTCATATGCTGTTTTTATCATTTTTGTGATCCATTCATTGCTGATATCCTAAATGTGATTTAATCTTCCTTTTTTACCTCCCTTTCTAGTCAGACAATGCAAGGAGCACTAAGTTAGTGTATTTTTAGAAGCCAATTCATTGTATGAACAGGGTTAATATGTGGGGTTATGTACTCTGGCAAAGACATTTAAACACAAAATTATCCAAAATATACTGCTAGAAGTGATTAGGAGAGCACAAAACAAATACATGAAAATCTCAAAAGTTCTATAGTTAGTTAAATAAGACACTCCAAGCAATGGAAATGGGTTCACCAGTCTTAAAAGGGTGATAGTAAAAAGGCTAAGGATGTCCAGTTCCTTGTGTAAATGTAGATCTTTTACTGTCAGGGCCACCAACAATGTTTATGGCTTAAGAATATATACATCAAAACCTCTGAGGCAGGATTTATATGTTAATAATAGTATTTATAGTTCCATACTGAAACACACAATCTGAGAAAAGGGTGGGTTGGTACTATAGAAATCCTACAAAAGTAAAACTATAAACATAACAAACATCAATCAAGCAGGAGTTAATACTAACCTCACCAAAATCTTTATTCAGTGTGAAGAGGAACTAACATTCAAAGTTCAAAATCTTTCCTGAGCAGAGGAAATCCCAAAAAAATTCAGCAGTACCATGATCATTAAAGGAAGCAGACAAGTTACAATGGAAGCTCCCTGCTGTCTGTCTTAGAAAAAATCATGGCAAGACTCATAATAATGTATTGCCATATTTCTGGAGAGGTTTTACTTCAGTTGTAATAAATACTCCATGTGCATTTTTAGGAAAAAACTTTGAAAATATGTGCTGTAGAGCATACCGTAGGTTCTTAAACCATGGGTGTTGTCTGGATTTGAGTAGCTGAGAGTCGTGATTCACAGTAGTACATAATTGGAAAGGGTCGAGCTTGGGTTGAGAAGTCACTTGCAATGGGTCAATGTGGGCAGTTTAAGCTCTGCTGTGACCTGCATTGACAATGCTCCAAAGGAAAGTACCCCAGGGATGACAATCAAGGTGATGCTCCAATTGGGAAAAGGATAATGATCTGCGGAAACAAATGCAGACAGCTGGTGGATAATCTGCTAGAATGATGGTCACTGGCAATTCTCCAAGGAGGAAGGGATAACAAAAATGGAAAAATTAGGGTCACAGAAAAAAAATGCTTACAACAAATGGATATATGTTTGGCATTAAAGTCCTGTATCAGCAAAGCCTCAGTATGCAGGTCCCAGCACAAACTCATCAGGACTGTAACTCAGATCCCGGAAAATGTTACCATTAATGAGGCATGTACTATATCATCTAAAATTTGGAAGTGTAATTTCTGAATTCTTGAGAAATTTTTGATAATCATAACAAAATTGTTGACAATGCACAGAAATCATAGCAACACACTGAAGATTTACTGAATATTAACTCTAAAAATTGTATGTATCATGTAGGAGCATCATTGCTCTAACATTCAATTATCCTGTAAGCAGAAATCACCAGGAATGAGCTGTGATCATCTATCTTCATCTTCACTGAAAAAGAGATGCAGTTTGGATTTGACAAATCTCAAGCAATTTTTTGTAGCACCTTTTTCAAGGCAAACACATCAAAGGAAGGTACAGAAACTGCCATGGAGTACTATCAAGAACCTCTTAAACAAATTAAATATTAATAACAGATTAAGAATGTTACAATACATACACACAATCCTCAAACATTAGCTATCAGGTGCTACAGGGGAATGTGGACAAAACTAATGAAATTAACCAATTTTTTTTTATAGTGTTTCCATTCTTTTACTACCACCATCTTATTCCAATGGCCAGTCCCTTCATACCATCCCTACTGCATTCACAGATTCCCTCCACTTTCACTAGTATGGCCAATGATGAGTCTACCCCTGGCCCTCAGTACTGGCTGACCATAACTGATGATCAGATGTGGTGACAAGTGAGGAGCCTCCACACAAGAAAAGCTGGGGGATTAGATGGAGTCACTCCTCAAGTTCTTAAGGTCTGTACTGACCGACTTTGTAGTATCCTCTATTATTTGTTCAGTCTGTCACTAAGGCTTCAGAAAGTTGGAACCACTGCAGTTTGCCTATCAGACAAAGATTGGAAAACTTCTGACTTGGTTAAAGACAAAAAGGGGAGTCATAGTCACAGTGTGTATTACAAGTGTATTGCTGTTGGTATAAAGAAGCCCCACTAGTGTATCCTGCAATACTTCTTCTGAATAAATCATTGGCTGAAAGTACTCAATGTGTCAGAGAGAGGATTTGCAACATTGTTCATAATGGTTTTCTTTTCATTCTCTCTTTTGCTACTTCCTACAACATAACAACAGTGAGCCCCATAACTGAGACTTTTAATTAACTTGTTGATTCAGTGCACATCTATTGAAGAGGTGCTACTTGCCCAATACACCACGGTGTAGAAAATTGCACAAGCTATCACAGAACTGTGGAATATGTAAAGGATGTCATAACCCACATTAAATGAAAGCAGTCCTAAGAAAAAAGATTTTGCTCTGCCCTTTCTTATATAGTTCCATTTGTAATGAGACCAGTCCAGACTGTTACTGACACGGACCCTCAAATACTTGTAGCAATGTATCACTTCCATATTCAGTATAGAGATTGAGCATAGACACCCTTTCATTTTGCTTATGTTAAGTCACAGACTCTTCTTTCTTGTTACCATGTCAAGGTCCTCCTGTAATTTTTTCCTTATTTATTCCAAGATAAAGGATGTATTCTCGCCTGGACTGAAGGTCATAATGGATGGAGTAGGTAAAAGAGCATACCAGGATCAGTTAATTCCCAAACATGACAGGCGGCAGTGTTTTTCAGGGCTGAACCCGAATATGACACCTGCGGGAAGGCATGGAGTTGGAGTCCAGAAACACAGCCCTATCTGAGTTTTTGGGTACCGGCAGAGGGAAGTTCCCAGGTAAGATTTAAAATAAAGCCCACAGCCACTTACAGAATTTGTGTCGGGAGGCAGTGAGCAACACTCAACTGTAGGCGAAAGGAGAGTATTTTATGTTTGTGTATTGTGGCTGGTGCTTCTGTAGAAAAGTGTTGGTGACAAATAAAAATCTTTTATTTGAACCCGTAATTTTGTCTGTGGTTTGGGGCTCAGTGTCACCTCCTTGTGATTGCAATATACTGTATGTGTGCATGTGTGTGTGTGTGTATATATATATATAAATATATATATATATATATATATATATATATATATATATATATATATATATACACAGGTAAAATTCCATTACAACGAACTGCCAGGGACCTAAATAAAAATTTGTTGTAATGAAAATTTCGTAGTAATGAGATTATGTATTTGTCGCTACAGTATAGTGCTTTCTTTAACTTGTGTCCAGGCGTTTGCAATCATTGCAAACTTCTTTCGCATTAATTTTCAACTCCTCCTGTCTACAAGTTATGCTGACGAGAATTTTCCTCAGCATTTCCTTGTGATAATACATTTTCAGGGTGTGAATAATGCCCAAATCCAATAGCTGAAGCACTGCTGTGCAATTGGGTGGGAGGAATTCAACATGAACATTATCTAAATGTGGAAGCATGTTGTGGGCAGCACAGTTATCAATCAGAAGCCTAATCATCCTTTTCTTCTTTTTCATATTGTGAAGTTTCTGAACTCTTTTGGGACTCACCCCCCACCCAACGGGACGACACGCTGAAATGCATCCCGAAGCGCAATTGCCGTGTCTGTGGAAGATTGTTTGTCCGTTGCCGGGGCAGGGCAACAGCAGGCTCACAGCACTGCAGTGAAGTGCCACAGAAGCAAATCATAAAAGATTGGGGTCATGCTATAAGTCCCTATCTTGTACCCCAAAACACAACGCTGAGTCTCAGTACATTAGCAAAGCGGGCTTTATTAAGCTTGAAACAGGAACAACACGGTTATTTATTGTAGCGGGATCCACCACTCTCCTATACACAGACACAGTACTCAGGCAGGGTTTTGGCTAGGTTGTGGCCAAGTAATACTGTTCCCTGCATTTACAATGTTTCTTGCATCACCCATCGAGATGTTTTCTGTTTGCATCGGCAGCGAGCTGCGTTGGCCCAGCAACGGATAAATAGACTTCCACAAACGCGGTGATCACACTTCGGGACACTCTTCAGCGTGTCGTCCAGTTGGGGGAGGTCCCAAGAGAGTTTAGAAACCTCACATTTTCTTGAATGAGTGCCACATTAATAGGAATGTTTCACTGAACCACATAAAAACTGCTTTTTCGACATCTTTAAATGCAGCAGTTCGTATATGTTTGCAACCCCAGATTTTTCTTCTTTTTTTGCTCGGTCTTTCAAGAAAGTTGACAGTGTCAATGGCGAAATTCTGAATTCACTGGCAACCTCTTTTTTCTTTTTCCTGGAATCGAAAGCCGCAAAAATTTAAAGTTTTGTTTTTGTCTAATGTGAACTATTGTCATTTTTTCGTGTCTTTCATTTTATATGAGGGTGACAATGAGTTAAATTCCAATGGATGTTTTTCAAATGTTGACGAGCAATAAGCAAAAGGTATCACTGAAAAACACTGAAAACAAAAACAGCAAAAAAACAGTACGAGGAAAGTTCGAAGAAAGAAAAAAAATTGACAATGTTTCTTTTTGGGGATTGTTGTGCACAACTGAGCTGCGACTAACTAACTGCTCTGAGGATATTTCATTCAGGCATTTCAAGGTCTTTTGGGTAATTCGTTGTAATGAAAGTATCTGCTCATTGTATTTCATAGTAACGTGATTTCTATAGAGTTGTGTTATATGGGGAAACTGTCAGGACCATAAAATACTTCATTTTAATGAAAATTTCATTGTAAAGATATTCGTTGTAATACCTGTATATACATATATTGTGAGGGATGGCCAGCATCTTTACTCGGCCGGGACCCCTCCTTAATGGAACGACACGGGGAGATGACTTTTGAAGGGCAGTATCTTCCCCGACCTGCTACTTGGCAGCCCCCCTGGATTGCAATGGCAGCTCGGATTCCCACAGGGCTGTATGGGAATTGCTGTTTGTCAACATAGCCCTGTTGGGTTCCATGGATGCTGCCAGGGGGAGCTGTGGGAGATGCAGAGACCTATTTTGGGTTTCAGCCACACCTGGGAGCAATTCCAGACCCCCCTAACAAGCCACCTGGAGTGTTCTTGGGTGCAGCTTAAAAAGGAGCCAGCTACCTTACAGAGATGAGCCAGAGTTGAGGCAAAGGAAGGAAGGAAAGAGAAACAGAAACAGAAAGAAGTTCTGTATTCTAGGCTGTATTGTGATTGGTGCTAGTGGGAAACAATTGGAAAAAGTTTCCCACAGAATAAAAGCCTTCTATTTTATGGCACTTATGTCTGTGTGTCTGTCAGATCAGGTGTTTGGGTGGCTGGTGCACCCCCTGGTAGTTCAGAGTATATATTGTGAGGTTTCTTTTGGGCCCCCCCCCCCCCGAAAACTGGTGACACACCAAAGTGCAATTGTGGAGGGCTGCTTGTTCGTCGCTGAGGCAACCGCAGGTCCACAGCGCGGCAGCATAGTGTCACGGAACCAATACGAGCCAATCGCGGTCTCGCTATGGGCGCCTGTCGTTGATGGGTGATGCAAGGAACATTATAAATGCAGGGAACAGTATAACTTGGTGACTGACCTGGTCCTGACCGTGCTGGTTTGCTGTCTTTGTATCAGAGAGTGGTAGATCCCGCTACAATAAATAACCTTGCTGTACCTGTTTTAGGTAGAATAGAGCTGAGTACTGAGACTCAGCCTCGGGTTTTGGTGTGTAAGACAGTGACTCACACATCACTATATATATATATATATATATATATATACAGTATCTATACATATTAATAAAAGGCAAAGCCCTCACTGACTCACTGACTGACTGACTGACTCATCACTAATTCTCGAACTTCCCGTGTAGGTGGAAGGCTGAAATTTGGCAGGCTCATTCCTTACAGCTTACTTACAAAAGTTAGACAGGTTTCATTTCGAAATTCTACGCGTAATGGTCATAACTGGAACATGTTTTTTGTCCATATACTCTAATGGAGGAGGCGGAGTCACTTATCGCGTCATCACGCCTCCTACGTAATCACGTGAACTAAAAACAAGGAAGAGATTTACAGCACGAGTCAAACGCGGGAACGAAGGTAAATGACGTTAATTTTTGACTGACTTTTAATACTGTGTAAGCATACATATTAACACATGTGCAATTAAACGTGTGCATTTACGGGGTGATTTCTCAGGCTTAAAAGCTCGCCTTTTACTAAAAAGGTAAATGCAAAACTATTTTCAATCATTCTATGATCTGCTTCTCACAACTGAAGGCACCGTGGCTGATGGTAAATGACGTTAATTTTTGAGTGTCTTTTAATACTGTGTAAGCATCCATATTAACACATGTGCAATTAAACGTGGGCATTTACGGGGTGATTTCTCAGGCTTAAAAGCTCGCCTTTTATCAAACGCGGGAACAAAGGTAAATCACGTTGTTCACTGTCTTTTAATACTGTGTAACCATACATATTAACACATGTGCAATTAAACGTGTGCATTTACGGGGTGATTTCTCAGGCTTAAAAGCTCGCCTTTTACTAAAAAGGTAAATGCAAAACTATTTTCAATCATTCTATGATCTGCTTCTCACAACTGAAGGCACCGTGGCTGATGTTACATCACTTGCTGTCCAACCATAAGCGTTACCTGGTAGGTAACCGGCCACTCACTTCACTCCCTTACGAGAATCGAACCTCTGAGGTTTTCTTTTGTTCTTAATTAAAATTTAAAAGCAATACTTCACCGCTGCTAAGCCCCTCTAGCGCTGACGTCCGAGGTTCGATTACCGTAAGCAAGTGCAGTGAGTGTGTAATTACATTCACGGCATTCGTAGTCTGATTCACAATCTGATTGTATGGGTGGTTACCTACCAGGTAATGGTTATAGTTGGCCACCAAGTCAGGTCGAAGTGATCACTTGAGTAAAGGCAGCTTCACAAAAAAACAGATCCTTAACAAACTGTTATTAGTATATTTTCCCTCAATTTAAAAAGGTTTTATTTTCTTCTTAATAAAAATTTAAAAGCGGTACTTCGCCGGTGCGAAGCGCGTGGATTTGACCGACTGACACATACAGACATATTCATGAGTGCAGGTACTTCGGAAAGAAAGCACCGTGTAAACCTAAAGTTTAAATTAAGTTCATAGACCTACAAAAGGTTGCCATTCATTTGAGGCAAGATTGCTTTTCTTCTGTACAACTATACGTTGCATTCTCAAGAGTGTGCTTGCACGGCTTCGGATATAGATATATATATATATATGTATGTATGTCTATATATAAATATGTAAGCTTATAAGTACTGCCTTACTTCTCTTTAAGAAAGGAAGATGTAATGATACTTGATTTAAACGATTCCATGTCTTCCTGGGTTTGCTTAGCTTATTGTCAATATCTTTACACGTTTTTTTAAGACTTATTTACTGAAACGGGCTTTCACGAAAAAAGGGCTTTGCTACAGGATACACCCTCCACAAGTTAAGCAAGTAAAAATAAAATATATATTTCTGTTTTATTTAAACCTTTTAAGTTTGTATGCATAGCCCCATTTGGCTGTTTAATTTTTTTCTTCTTTCTTCAGTAATATTTAATCTCCTTAAAGAAAAAGAACATATCCATTTTACTTTTTTTGTATCTCTTTAGTAATATTTTAGTGTAAAAGGATAACCAGTATTTAAACCTTTTATGTTACTTTATACATTTATTTTACACAATGTTGAAAAATTAATAAGAAAGCTACATATTTTGGCAGCTGCTGCTTTCATTTTCAATGAAATGAAAAAAGCTCTCCAAGAGAAAATGTCAATGAAGAAGAAACAGTTTGCACTATCTAAAAAGGAGAAACCCTCATTTATAAAGGTTTGCTGCAGATGACTTAACTGAAAATAAATTAATAGTTCCTATGTGTATAATACATATTTATCTATTTGACTTATGCCTTTATTCCAGCAACTTGCAACATCTGAGGTACAATTTGTTACATTACTTTTGTTTTTTGCAGCACAGGCAGGTGAAGTGACTTCCTCAGGGTCACACAGTGGTGTCAGTACCAGGATTTGAACTGACAAGCTCCGGGTTTGCTGAAATATTACTGAAGAAAGAAAAAAAACAAAAACGGGTAAATAGGGCTATGCATACAGATGTCCATCCATCCATTATCCAACCCGCTATATCCTAAATACAGGAGCCAATCCCTGCCAACACAGGGCACAAGGCAGGAAACAAACCCCGGGCAATGTGCCAGCCCATCGCAGGGCGCACACACCCACACACCAGGGACAATTTACAATCGCCAATGCACCTAACCTGCATGTCTTTGGACTGTGGGAGGAAACCGGAGTACCCGGAGGAAACCCAGACAGACACGGGGAGAACATTCAAACTCCACGCAGGGATGCGAACCCGGGTCTCCTAACTGGCACCTTTCACTGCGCCACCATGCCGCCCGCATACAAACTTAAAATGTTTAAATAAAACAGAAATATATACCTTTATTTTTACTTCCTTAACTTGTGGAGGGTGTATCCTGTAGCAAAGCCCTAAGTTTTTTCATGAAAGCCCCTTTCAGTCAATAAGCCTTAAAAACAGGTGTAAAGCTAAACTTGCAGCACCACTATTCAATTATACTTGCCTAATGCCTCTCCTAAGGGGACATACTGTGTCTAGGCATCAGTCAAAGCACCAATCACAGGCCCGATTAGAAAGCGGGAAGCTGTGACTTGTCGTCTCCCTCCCATGTAACAATCACAGCCCGTGTTATTACGCACTATGTATGTATGTATGTATATATGTATATATGAAGAGGATGGATGGATGGATGTATATGTGTGTGTTTATGTATATGTGTATATGTATGTGTATATATATATGTTGATATGTGTATATATATATATGTATATATATGTTGATATGTGTATATATATTATATATATATATATATATATGTATATGTAGATATGTGTATATATGTATATGTATATATATGTTTACATAACCTCTTTAACACACTACTTCTCCGCTGCGAAGCGCGGGTATTTTGCTAGTATATATATATATATAAATACCCAAACTGACACAAGAACAGCATTAAAACGAAACTTTGAATACACCTTAAATTTTTGATCTATAACATCCAGTCACCAGCAGTGCTGGACACATCCACTTTGACATATATATGTGACTGATATCCTGGCAGGTGCTCTAGACGGGTCCTACCACGTAACGGGTGCTGCTTTGCGCTGATGGTCTCTTAGCTGTCAGCTGGCTCTCTGTTAATTAGTTAACCAATGGAAAAGAAACACAGCTTCGAAAATCCCCACCTAAACAGTATTTCAATGGGAAACAAATATAGTCTGAACTGGCCCTTAGCATGATCACCATAAAATGCTTCTCGCTCGATTCTTACAACATTTAAAAGACCAAGCCCCGGCCAGCCAATTACTCACTCTTCTGTCCTCTTTCCCAAGACCATGTGTGCCCCAGCTGCTGATTCCAAGACGGTGAACCTGCTCAATGAATATAGCGCATATTTTGCCAGTTGATATTTGTGCATTTGTATGCCAAAGATAAACTCCTATTGATTAACTGTTAATATCTGTTCCTGCCTATTAAATAAAGTTGATATTCCTTAGAAACCCTGTCTTCTTGGCAACTCTATGACCCAAGCTTGATTATTTACATATATATATATATATACTGTATATATATGATTGTTTGACACATATACACATATATAATATATACATACATATACATATATATATATATATATATATATATATATATATATAAATCAGTTTTTTGCTATATACAATTTCATATATATAATTTTTGTTTGATTTTAACAAGGCAGTTTTTGTGCCATACATTTCATCCTAAACCTACTTTTTAAGCACAAAGCAAATGGTTAGTAGAACATACAAACCTTTGCAGTCTCACTTGTACTTAAGAGCTCTGCTGCCATGGCAACGCTTTCTTCATCTAAACTCAAATGTTATCTTTCCTTCTGCTATTTACATCATCAAGAAAGGCCCTCTCCATGCAGGTGGCTTAAGGAATACAGTGAAGAATCTTTTCCTTATTTGCTGTGGGTGAGATAAGCATTCATTTTTAAATCTGCAGCCAAGGTTCAAAATTACCTTACATTAAACAACCATATTATTTTGATAAAATAAAATGAGTTTGCCAAATTTAGGAGAGAAAAAAGGCAATATATTTGAAAAAGGAATCTAAATGCACCGCTGTTGCAGGTTTTAAATTTGGCATTACTGAGTGTTAGAAAAACTGTTTTATCATAATCAAATGGTCTGATAATCATAATAATAATAATAATAGTGCCCAAAAAAACAAATATCCTTCAGAAATAAGAGGTGAACAGATGGTTCGAAATGCCTTTTCCCAACATTACTTACCTGTATCAACAGCTGTTAGCTTTTTTTTTTGGCTTTTTCCTCTCTCATCATTTTTTTAATCTCCTATACCCTTTTCAGATGTCTTAGAGCCTCTTTAGATAAGAAGTGTTTGTCTGTTAGCTTCCTGCATGGCTCATTTTAATTTAAAGATCTCTCTGGATCTGAAACAAAATGACGTTAAAGACTAAAATGAAAACTAATAAACATTTAGCTTTCTAAAGGTAACCATTATTAATTTTTGGCCTTTTGCATCATATTTGCAAAATATTTACAATTTTAAACATTAAACTTTATGTTTTATATATTAAATGTTGTCTTCTTCATAAATCACTATTCTGAGATAGAAATCAAATGAAATTACAGTACATTACAGGATTAGAAGATAGCTGGATGAAAAAATATTAATACTCAAGTAAGAAAAAAAAACCCAGAAGATAATCTAGTGTCCAGAGTAAGCAATCCATTGAGTACTAAATGTATATATTAACAACACACCAATTAGTGTGTAGCTTAGCAGAAAAGAGAATGGAAGGACACTTAACCAGCAAGATGAACACAGGACAGGCTCTTGAGCAATTATGAGAGAAATAGAAGTTGAGGAAGAAAGCATTTTGCTGTGGCTTTCAAAAGGGCAGGTCACACCAACAGGTGTACAGGAGTTCAAACCAGTAAATGTAGAGTCTGAAAGGGCAAAGTTTTTATTATTTTAACTTGGTTTATTTATACTTGTAGTTCTTCCTTTTGTGTATTCCTCCCTGTAGTCTTTTCATTTAATAATTCTCCATATTTTTGCATCCCTTGCCTCCTTAGTGTATTTCTGGGTAAGGAGGGCTCCCACTAGGCCCCACAGTTATTACAAAAATCACTTAATGACATTTTTTGTTGATTATTGCATCACATTAAACATTCACAGAAATTCCACTGAATGTTAATGTTCTGTATTTTAACATATCCCAGAAGACAAGCTGAATTGAACAGTAAAACAGTTTAAAATATGCTTTCAATTAGACTTTATATTAAATAGCACCATTCACAGGATGTTCCACCACAAGGCACTTTACAAAGAATGCTAGATCACAATATACTATTAGAATGAAGCATTCGTTAAGTGCAGTAAAGACAGTAATGAACAATAGTACCAGTCAAAACAAAAGCAGATAATTGACAGACAATAGATGTAGCCTGAAAAAAGACATTTTATCAGGAACAGAGAGTATTACAGTGTGATAACTGGTGATAACTGAGGAACCAAATGCTTGTGCCTCAAGAAACTGAAGGGCAATAAAATATGGTGCAGTTCTTTTTAAAAAATTAATATGGTAAAGATCTGCTATAAAAAGAAAAACTAAAGATTTGAATCTTGTTTATAAAATGTAACAATTAATAAAGGGTGGCAGTTTTATGAAAGTTTCAAATCCAGCCATGGTCACCATCTATATGGATTTTCTCTGCTTATTTCAGTTTTCTTTTTTGCATCTCTAGTTTGGCCCAGGAGGAGTGACATTATATTTGTGTATGGGAATACTTTGTGTCACGCATGGGCATTAGTAGATCATCCTACGGGCTCTTCTGACGTGTGTACTTCTACCCCAGGTCATGGGGGCACTGTCGCTAACCTTATCCTCTTTTTTTCTTCCCACAATGGCAAGATGCCCAGTGAGGGCAATTGACTCTGCCCCTTCTGGTCCCTGAACTACATATTCTGCACTTCGTGGTAGGAGGTGTCACTCATTAAGAGAAAGCATCGCTGGACGGAGCTCCTCTCCAACACGTCTTTAAGAGGCTTTATCAGCCAAGAAAGATTCCTGAACTCAAGACCCTAATTGTTATTTGTTTGGCACCATCGAACACACATTATTTTTTGATCATTTATTTGAATGAAACACTGACAACTGTGTTGGGGCTCCAACATTTCACCTTGTGGAACTGTAGTTCCTTCCACTGACCACAAGTACCTATAAAAAGCATTCACCCCTTGGATGTTTCCACATTTTATTGTATACAACATTGAATCATAGTTGATCTAATAAGGCTTTTTTGACATTAACTAATAGTCAAAAATTTAATATCTAAGTGACATTGACAACTTTTATAAAATACCTGGATGAGAAATTGGAAGAACTTAGATATTAGCTAAACAAAAGAGCTTGATGGACTGAATAGCCTCCTCTCATTCATCATATTTCTTAATTCCTTATATTCGTAAGCCTCTGTATATAGGTCTGTATCAGCTTTGAACATCTGAACACTGCAATTGTTCTACACTTTCCTTTTCAAAGCTGCTCAAGCTCTGTCAGGTTGCATGAGCATCAAGAAAAAATTGTCTTTTTCAAGTCCAACCACAAATTCTCATTTACTGTTGAGATCTGGATTCTCACTCAGTCTTTCCAGAGAATTAACATTGGTATTTTAAGCCATTCATGTCTAGCTTCTGCTTTGTGTTTGTTTTCTTGCTGGAAAACTAATCTCCCATGGTGCCGTTTATTTTGCAGACTGCATCATGTTTTTCTGCAGGATTTCTTTGTATTTTTCTGCTTTAACTGTTCCCTCTACCCTCACAGGATTTCCAGGACCTGCTGCAGAGAAGAAAAACTCTTGAGGACTTTATGGTCACACATTGTCCCATTAGATGAGCTTTGGTCTCTGACTAGCTTTAGTATATCAGTGTATAAAAAGAATAAGTTTGGATTTACAAAGGGAAAGACAAGTAATTCAGTCTTTCCAGAATGGATGCCTATGAATTACCTCCCTCACAAGTCTTCTTCTTGCAGGATCACTTGGTTTTTGTGGACAGTCTGCTCTAAGCAGATTTACAGCAGTGCCATTCTCTTTCCATTTCATAATGATTGATTTAAGTACATCTCAAGGAATATTCAGTGGCTTTGATATTTTCTGGTATTCATACACTCACTTGAGCTTTTCAATCACCTTTTCACAGAGTTCCTTGGAGAATTTTGTTCTTTTCATTGTGTAGGTTAGCAATGACACTGACTCACCACAATCTGTTCCTTCCAAATGTAGATACATTTATACTGTAAAGCTCTTGACTGCAGACAGGTGCTTTCTATTTCTATTTGTAATGAATTTAAAGTGAGAAGTCAAGGACAATGATACCTTTTATTGGCTAACTAAAAAGATTACAGTATGCAAGCTTACGAGACAACTGATTACATCTTGCCTGAAGAAGGGGCCTGAGTTGCCTTGAAAGCTTGCATATTGTAATCTTTTTAGTTAGCCAATAAAAGGTGTCATTTTGCTTCACTTGTCACTGCATTCATAATGGCTAACATGGTACAACACCCTAATACTAATGAATTTAAACAAATTTGTAGAGATCTGTTTTCAATTTGACATCAAAGTCAACAGGTCTAAATTAAAGGATAAGTTCAGTATTTTTCAATTTAAGGTTATTTCTTCATAATCAACATATATATTATTTTTCCATATACAATTGTTTTCTAAAGAGAAGCTTTTTTTGTTTTCTTTTTATACATTTTAAAACTACCTTCTCTGTTCTTGCGACTTACAAAAGGGTTTAAGGGTACACAAATCCAAAAGTGAATAAAAAGCAATAACAAAAAGCTAAGCATGTCAATTTTTAAAGCGTAAAATGTTAATCAAGTATTGGTCTGTGCCTTGAGATTACAGTCATATTACAGTAGTACTAGGGTGTTGTACTCTTGTACTCTAGGGTGTTGTAATCCAGTCTCAGTATTACATCTTGCCTGAGGAAGGGGCCTGAGTTGCCTCAAAAGCTTGCATATTGTAATCTTTTTAGTTAGCCAATAAAAGGTGTCATTTTTCTTGGCTTTTCTCTACAGTCATATTACAGCAAACTATGTTGTTTCAAGAAGGTGAAAAAACAATAAGCAAATCATTGCTGTGAAATTCAAAGATTTTAAAAGAAGCCTGGCTGTGCCATTCACATTGTCAACTATCCTCTTCATCTTCTTCCACATAGATTCACCTAGGAAAACTATCACCGAGCACCTGTTTTTAACAATATTGAAAGTTTACGTGTAAATGGGAATTACTGTCTTTTCTATATAAAACTAAACAGTAATAACTGAAAAAGGCACACTTTTATTATTTTGCTATACAAAAGGTAATTTCTTTATGTTGCAAAGATTGCCTACTGATGCTAGATCGGTAATGTACATGTATTCTTCAGTAAGAGAAAACATTGAGCAAAAACATATTATGTAATCAGGTGACAAAAACTAAATATATAGGGATCCATTTATTCATCCATCATCCTATCCTGATTATTAAGAGCAGGATCACTGGGTACCTGGAGGCTATCCCACGAAGCATCGGACGCTAGGCAGGAATAATCCTTTGACAGGGCACCAATCCACCTAACCTGCATGTGTTTGAACTGTGGGAGGCAACCAAAGTAACATGCAAACTCCAAGAAAGCATAATCATCTGTCCTCAATAATTTTTATCCATTACTCTAATCAAAAGGAATACCACACCACTGAAGGTATGGCCACTTGATATGCTGTGACAACCAGTTGTTAAAAACACAGTCTTATTCCTCAGCTCATGGCAAAGCAGGCACCCCTAAGAAACACAGGCTGGATCAATTAAGGGATGATATGTGTGAAGTCATTGTCACCACTCAAAGATACCCAGGATCTGAACAAGAGGAAAGTGACAGGCCAAAAAGTGGACCCTGTACTAACACGGGATATACATTAGGAAGAAGAAAAATACAGTCATATATATTTCTTCACTATAGGCACAATAATAATAATAATACATAATAATAATACATCCATTTTTCTAACCCACTTATACAGGGCAAGAACATGGGGCATCTGGAGCCTATACAAGCAATCATCAGGCACTAGCCAAGAACAATCCATGAACAGGGTGCCAGTCCATGACAGGGCAAACACACAGATGTAAACAGACACACACACAAACATACACTTGGGCCACTTTAGCAGTGGCATTTGCTAATACATAATATGGGCATTATCCGTCTGTTGTTACAAGCCACGGCAGAATAAAACTGAAGCAGAAACAGAACTGAATAAGCAAAAGTGCTGGGACCTTTTAGGATGCAATAATCTCACTCATGATGAAGGCTGTGAGCAGACAAGCAATCAATATATGTGTTCTTACCTTAAGAAAATTAGTTCTGAGAATCTCTGACAAAATAATTATTTTTAGTTTTCTTTCATTATCACACGGATGCCTCATAAACTGGTAAGGTATATTTACTTAAATTAAAATCTTGTTCCTTCAAAGTGGACGTATTTGGTAAGTGTTAAGGCTTTTTCATTCACCTATGGACTAATGAACCCTTAAGCCCTATTGTAAAGTGCAAGGACAGACAACATATTTTTTTTTTATTTATAAAAGACACTTCACTTTACAATTCAACTTTGTGTGCCAAATTAATATATACCATAATTGTGAAGGAATACTAAACTTATCATTTAAACTCACTCTGAGTCAATGCTGTATAATAATAAAACTTGAAAACTTCTAAAGGGGTGGATACTTATTTTAGGCATTGAAAGCTCTGTGATAGACTGGTACACACCTTGCACCTGATGCTCCCCCACTGAATTGAACAAACCAAGCACAGAAAACAGATCAATTGGTGAAAATGATGAGTACACATCAATCAGGCCTATATCTGACAGGATTCAGTGACATTTGGACTTCTTACAGTTAATACTTCTTAAGGGGAGACATTTTAAGGGGAAATAACAGTAGCCAGATGAGATATAATAAAGTCATGATAATTGAATTCACCATCAGACAAATATAACTGTAGGTAGTTTGCAAGTGGAAAAATGTAGTAGTGTCTACCATATACATGTGAACAGAAATGTACTGTAACTTCATCATAAAAACTATTAAACTATTTTAGAATTTTAAATTTATTGTTAAAAATACAGTTAAGGATAAAAAAAAAGGCTATTAAAACAGACAAAGCAATCACGTTCAATGTAGAAAATCAACAGTTGGCACAAAATGTTAACTTTCTGTTTTAAAGCATTTAAAAGCAAAATTCACACAGTAAAGTTCTGTTTCCAAAGCAGAAAAGCATCAGATGAGTCATAATTGTTTAGTGTCTTTAAATTCAAGAAACACAAGATGCAATAGTTTCTGTAATTATCCATTTTTTTTCCAGAACATCAACATTATGATGTGAGGGCGCCGAGTGACAAGGCTCTCTGAAATGCTTCAGCAACATTAAATTCTACCAGCCTACCAGCAGAGAGCTGACGTTCCTGTCATGGACAAATAAACAGAGGCTGACAACTTAAATGGGGAGATTCAAGTAATTTCACAGTTGGACTCCCCCAGACTTCAGTCTACATTGTTTAACTTTGCCAAAAGACTGCATTTCTTCTTCATTGGTAGATAGAGCCCTCAGCTGCTCAGATAGAACTCTCAGATTGCTTTAGTTTTAACTGAAGTGGTCCTGAGGGGGAAAAGAATTGCATTCTGTGCTAGAGTGGCATTGCCTTATATATTTAGAGATAAGCCATGTCTGTTATTTTTTTATTGTAAACAATGAAGCAATTTATGTATTTTATTCAGTTGACATTCTTGTAACTTGTGTTGCATATTATTGAAAAAAATGCTACTTTGCAAAAGTATGATTTATGGTATACATTTTATATTACATCTTATTGATTGGGTGGTGCAGTGGTTTCACCTACTGTTTTATAGCACCAGAGTCCTTGGCTCGATTCCTGGATATGGGCTCTGCCTGTACTGAGTCAGCACATTCTCCCCATGTCTGATTGGGATTTACTCTGGGTTTTCTTTTGCATCTCAATAACATGTTTTAGGTTAATTAGGCAGTGTATGAGTGCGTATATGCATGAGTGTATGCTATAATTGACTAACTCTCCTACCAACATTGGTTAATTCACACCTTCTGCCCAGTTTGACCCAGATTAACTACATGTTCCCGTGACCCTGAATTGGAAAAGTATGTTAAAAAACTGATGGTAATAAGAACCACACTTATAATACTGCAAAAATACTATTAATAACTATAATATATTGTGACAAAGCAAATGCTCTGTTTCATCCTTCAAGAATTTCAAACACCTCTGGTACAAACATTTCCGTAATTTTGGTACTGAAGAAAACATTTTAAAGTTTAAAGCTGTAATTATGAGGGTAAGTTTGCTCAGGGTTCTCCAATTTACTCTTACATTCCATTGACATGCAGGTGAAATGGATATGTAACTCTAAATTAGTAGTGTGTGGGTGAGTGTGGAGATGTGAATGTGTCATTCCTGGGCTGATTCCATCCTTCTACCCAATGCAGACAAGACAGACTGTAGACCCATATTACCCTGTAATAGAAAATAAATGGACGGATGAAAAATGATTCATTTACCGAGTGCTTTAATGTGGGTGTGTCTGTGTGTTTGCAGATAGGTGTCCTGTCACCATTCTTGCTATATCTTGATTGCTGCAGTGTATAGTAGATATACTATTTACCTACTACTACATAGTTCTGAAAAACGTGTAAAATTTGTGCTTTTGTGGCCCCATATTATTGGCTAATCTGTCTTGTTTATATCATAAGAGGAAGAATACCAGCATTCTTTGTATCCCCTCCATTCCAAGATTAGACAACCCTTAGTTTTCAACAGGTTTCTTAGGTGTGTTCACATATAATGCACCTACTGTGATAGCCCTATCTGTCTGTCTGTCTATTTGTTTGTCTGTCCATATATCTTTCTGTGTAAAGTAACTCAGCCCCCTAAAGACCAATTTTTTAGAAACTTGGTAAACTTATTCTTCAAAGTAATCCATTGAGACAGTTCATTTAGATCTCTCAAATGGATTGAGGTGTACATTGTTTTGAAATTTCAAAATCTCCCACTAAAAAGCATTGGCGAATCTGCAAACTCATCTATCTTAAAATAGAAAAACAATTCATAAGACTTCAACTACAAATTAGTTTACTTTTACAATTTACAACAGTTACATAAACTTGTAGATTTTGTATATTTTTCTATTCTTCACCTCTAATAGCTGCTACTAATGGCAGACAGATCCTCCAACAAAACTTAATGAAACTTAATGAAATGTTAACTTTGTATTTCTAATAGAGTTCAAGTATTTTGTATACATTATAAATGTTACAGTAAACATACTGTACATAATACAGGGTGATTTAAAAAAGAAAGTTATTTATTTCATTTGTAAATCATTACAGAACAATACAGTAAATTGTAAATGGTTTAGGTGAGCATAAAGGTTATTATGTAATTTTACAAGTGCTCAATATGACCTCCTCCAGCTGTTCGAACAACATCAATGTGATAGTCATATTCATCCCATACTCGACTGGGCATGTTGGGAGTCACTGTACTCACGGTTCTGTCAATGCAATTTCGGAGATCATTCAGTGTTGTTGGGAGTGGTGGCACATAAACAGAATCCTTAACTTACCACCCAAAAAAAAGTCACACGGCGTGAGATCTGGTGATCTTGGGGGCCAGAAGTAGAGTGCCAAATTGTGGGTTCCTTCATGGCCAATCCAGCGATGAGGGAGCTCGTATTTAGAGAAACGCTTGAACTTCCCGCAGACTGAATGGAGCCATCTTCCGGTGAAAGTCAGAAACTCTATGACCCCTCCCCCTTCAATTGGTATGTGATTGGTTCCTGGGTGCCTCATGATTGTAAAAATATGTCACTTTGACATTGGATTAATTTTTTTGAACCACCCTGTACATTTACTTAAAACAAATTTAAATTATCTAACCATTGTCTCTGCACTCACTACTCACTGAACCAATTACTTAAGATTAGATTTCTTAAAATCTAAGAGAAGAGCCAAATGACCTAGTGAAAAACTAGTTCAAATATTTTCTCAATATAAACAACTAGATTAACATGGTTTATCTTATGTAAGTTAACCTACCACAGTTTACCAAAAGCCTAACTTATACATCAGATGAATTTAAACCAACTCAAAATGTTAAGCCATCATTTCTTTTCATGACTGCAAATGAAAGCTTTGTGGAATAACTAATTTTCTTGATGAGTATTATTGTTCAAATGGGGTATGATGCCATTTCTCTAATAGCAGTAATTAGGGAGTCTTTAGATGATTATTTACGATATTTGTTTGTTTTATTTTTTGACATTACATGGGAAGCATGTTTGCACAATTAAAACTGAAGCATTTGGAGTCCCACTCATATTGTGTACTGTTACTCCGGGCAGTAATAACTCTGATGAGCATTCTGCTAAGCACCTATTTAACCTCATCACACTTTTGGTAGCTGTTCAGGCAGTTTTGAACATAGAAAACCAAATGTTTCTCTTCTAATGTTTTAAAAGCTAACATTTAAGGAATCTAGCATGGAAATGTTTTGAGCCATATTCTTGTCCTAAGGCAGAAGCCTGGTTAATTTTTCAAAAGCTTAATAAATCTAATGTTGAAGATCATTGAAATTAATTAGTCTGGGGAACCATAAGGTCAGGCTAATTAATCTTTTTAACTGACTTCATGAAAGTTGTGGAAAACTATACTCTTGAACCTATGTATGCCAATATTTCATTCTTAAATGCATCACACACATGACTAACCTTATCTCTGCAGCATTTCAGCTTTCTTGTGCATCAGCGGCTCAAGGAGAGTCAATGAGGCACAAACTGCTAGTCGCCTTTGTGGTAATTTAACAAGCTGTATTCACTTGTGTCAAGTTTTAGAATCCCAAAACCTGGTCTTATTTCCTATCTACTGGTTTTTTAAACCGTTTTAAGGGTTTTGATTTGTGTAAAGCACTCCCTGATACTGCATTTTCTTACCTTTCCAACAGCTTTATACAGCACTAAAGCTCTTTTTCTTTCTCCCATCCATCAAAATTAATTGAATGAAAGTACAGTGAAGCAACAAACTACAGGCAAGGCACAGGTTTTAATTAAGAAACATGAAAAGTAGGATGAACAAAAAAATAAATAGGGAAAGCAAAATATAAAACTGGTGTAGGTTGTTTTATAATTGTAGCATCTTATTGCTCCCTTGACTTTTACTGAGGATGCTGACCTGAGTCCCTTTGAATATATTTAGTCTAACTAGTTTACAGCAATTTATTGTCATATTTCTTTCTTTTTTCTTTTCTGTAGACTTGCTAGCACATTGAAATTACAATCTACACACATTTACTAATGTTAGCAACTCACTAAATTTCAATTAACCTCTCGTGCCTATACCTAGTTAATATGAAAAACACACAATTGCTCAACTGATCAGTTTAAATGTATGAACTATTATTCACAAATATATAAATATATTAATAAAGCATACATTCACCATAATATATATTGGGGCCTGTAGGGGGCACCACTGACCCCCACACACAATTGCACTACAACAGTCCCAGTTCAATGAAAGTGTTTTTAATTTAAACAGTACCTTCATACAGACTTCTTTTGTTCATAATACAGCACGATTCTTTCTCTTCTTCCTTTCCTTTTCCTGTTATACACATCCAGTCTCTCCTGCAGACCCAACTCCAATTCCTCTTGAATTGAATGGAGGGCTTTCTTATTACTCCAAACCAGGGGGTTCTTCTGGTGCTTAATCTATTGCTCCCTGGATTCTTCCAGGTCAGACAGAACCACTATGGTCCTTGTAACATCAGCATCCAACTCCCATGCTGCCCTGCGGGCATCCATGCTGGGGCTTTCCAGATGGGATCACTCAGTGTATGGGAAAACGATCTGTCTATAGCAGGCAGTCGATCACTGTGTGGACATTCTAGGTTCCCAAGTCTATCCCAGTTCCTGTTCAGTGAATGTAAGGACACCACTCCCAATGTAGCCACTTTAACATCCTTCCACCTCCATGTCCTGGTATGGAAAGGAGTTATAGTGTCCATCACTATATATGTATATAGATATTGTAGATCTCACATGGGCTGGACCAGCATTGCAGCCAGAAGAGAGGATGGTTCCTTACCCGGATGGGAGGCTACTAGAAGGCAAACAGGCATCCTGACCAGGGAAGAGAGAGGGACCAGACCCAGAAAAGATGGCCAGACCAGATGGATGGACAGCCCACCAGAAGCCTGTTCAGAAAACAGGGAATGCCGGGAGTTGTAGATCGGCAGAACAGCCCTGGCGGGGTGCATAGGTGCCACAAGGGGGCGCTGCAGGTAGTTGTGTTTCCTATAAGTGGGACTTCCATCGCGCAATGGCCCTGGCACCGGAAGTACTCCCAGGTCAATAATAAAAGGGGCCACACTCCCTTATCCAGACAAGTCGAAGCTGGGAGGAAGGAAGGCAACACTCGGCTGGAGGAGGGCAGTGCGGGGGTGAGAGGAATTGAAAGGAGAGCATTGAAAGAGAAAGAGAAGAAATACCTGTAATTGTGCTACTTTTGGAGGACCTTTGGTAAATAAACCTTCCATTATTTGAACCCAGGTCTGTGCTGGTGTGTTCATGTTGGGGTCTGGGGTTTGCTGATGCCCTGGTTCCATCACTATATATATATATATATATATATATATATACACAGTATATATATATATATATATAGACACATATCAATAATGTATTCACAATTATATATCAATAATACATACAAATGTAATTTGTAAGTATTAAATGAATGTCCTTGAGGTAGATTATCTCTGACCCAAAGTTTCTTTACATGCATTACATGAAATGTTTTTTCAACATAATTAAATAAATAAGTAAATAAATCTCACCTTTTCACAATAATTCCAGCAAAAGGTAAACTGTAGATTAAAATGTTGCTACAAATAAAATGTTTCAGGCCTGGTTGATGCTTGTGAGTGGTTCAGCCAAAGCAGTTGGCTCCTTCAACCCTGTTGTATTCCACTCATTACCGTCTTGAATTCAGATTAAAAGATGCTTAATTTTGCAACTCTAGTTTCATAAACACAGTTGAGTAAAACATTTTAAACCTATAAAAAGTGATATTATGATGGAAATAAAAATAATATTACTTGGAAGGTTGATGTGTTAATAACTGAAAAAAGAGTGTTTTCATCAATAACCAATAACATCTAAATCATTTTGGTAATTTTATTAATTGTGGCTTAGTCATTTGACTCAACCTCAACTGCAATTTATTTTAAACGGTTAATTCATAACCTTTCATGCTGTTTTTTCAAACATGTACTGTACTTATAAATTAGAGCCTGCACAGTCTCAAAGGAAAAAGTGGCGTGTAGGTACTGTAGATTTAAATTCTCCCCATCTTGAGGTCTCAGCACAATGCTCACCAAACTGACACATCAGAGGACCACTTCAGTTTCCTTGCAGTTCCAGACAAGAGTATTTTAGATGTCCTGATCCATCACAGCAAAAACATAACCGTTCCTATACACACCTCTCAAAAGGGTTGCCATATGTTGTACCTCTTTATTAAAGAAGGGAATGCTGTACATTATCACAATAATTTTCTCATTTTTTCCTTTCAGATAAAGACTTCTTCATTTAATGGCCAAACAAAGAACCTTTATCAGGCGAATTCCCACCACAGTGGCTTACTTTTTTTTTTTTTTTGAAAATCCATTGTAGAAAATTGGACATTAATACAGCACCATTCCAGATGGCTTCTGCCATAAAAATGCATTATATTAAGATATTTTAAATGCCTTATTACTTACCTCAAATTCAGTAACTGATTCATACTTCCTTTCCATTCAAACAAACCATAAATGGATCCAAATTCTTAATCATACAAGCTTTTTAGCCTTGCACATCAGCAGCTTTCTTAAAGTTTTTTTAACCCAAGAGTTACTTATTTTTGGTAACAAATGAGATTGTCTTCCAATTAAAATAAACATTGTTAGTGTTTTTCCACATGGCAGAAGTTTACTTGCCTTTATATGTGGTAGAGTCAATGACAATTTGAAATAGTACTGTAATGAGAAGACATTCTTAGAAATCACCAGAACATTAACACCAAAATATTTCATTAACAAAGCAATGAAAAGAAAAAAAAACTTTTAACAAATGAAAATGTTGAAATAAACTGAAATAAATAGTTTAGAATTATATAATACCAGAAGATCCTGTGAGAATGGAGAAATAAGGCTTGGTCCTTGATACATCTCTCCAATTAATTCATCTTCACCTTCCACTCAGGAAAAGCTTATACATATGCTGATCATATTATGCATTGTAGATCTCTGGCTAAAGGAGCTGGGCTTGTAACAGAAAGGTTGCTGGTTTGAATCCTGGCAGTGTCAGAAATAATGCTACTCCACTGGGCCCTTGTGAAAGGCCCTTAACCTGCAATAGCTGTACAATTCCAGGGGTGCTGTACAAATAGCTGAAATCGCACTCTGACCCCAAAAGTTGGGGTATGCAAAATATGACAAATTCATAATACAAGAAACTATATATGGCAAATGAAGGATTAAAAATCACAAAAAATATCACAAAAGTAATTGACAATATACTGTAAGTATTACATAACTAAGTGGCATTTTGCTATGGAGAAAACTGGTATGAATAAATGAAGCCAAGGCTCAGATATGCAATGAAAAGCACAAGCTCATTAAAAAAGTAACCCTTAGGGTTGATGACTGAGGTCAATAATGCACCATTATTTATCAAATCAAATGCTACTTTCTTTAACAATATCTTAGGAAAAAAAATCAAATTACTTCAGTCTGCTTTTTAGACTCATGTGTTGTAAGTGCTTTTGTAGATCTGCCATTTGCTAGAAGATTTGGATTAAAAAAAAACAACTAATTTCCATGCTGGTCTTAGATGGAACACCTATAGGCAGAGAATTAATTAAGTGGAGAGCCACACTGGTTTATTTAAGAGAAGGTGCTTTGCATGATTAATTTCTTTTGATTTAATTGAGTTGCCCACTTTCTATGTTATTCCAGGATCCCTATGGTTGTGAATGAATAATCCCATAATTAGGTGGAACCAAAGAGAAATCAGATCTTAGTGTGACCTCTGTAGAAAGTTTTTTTTCTTAGCAACACTCAGTACCTTCAGTTCATATAATTACTCATATGTGAAAAGAATTCTAGGATATATTTTATTAAAAGAAGGTACTCACAGTCCCCTCAAACTAAGATCATCTTTGCACGATTAAATAAATGCCAGGTATGAACGTACCTAAACGGAAGTATGTATTCTTCAATAAGCCTTGAAACTGAAGGTATTGACAATTATATACACCGCCGAAATAAGACCACAGGTTTTCATCTCTTTCTTTATTGGAAAAAGGATGCTTTTTGTGCCTTGATTATTTAGCTTTAAATGGAAATCACAGTAAAAAACACAAATATATGGTGACTCCATTTCTTCTTCTACTTCAGATATTCTAGATAGGCACTGTGCTTATAATTTAATTTCTATTGGAAGAGAAGGTAGACCATTTTCAATACTGCCATTGAAAATTATGAGAACTGTTTGTATAACCTCAGTATTAATTTATTTTTGGAAGTTATATATTTTCTTCTGATACTCTAGTATATTTTGATCTTTTCTAGAAAATTAATGTATCCATAATTTCCTTTATGTGCCTGTTGGGTAAAACAGTAAGGCAAATCAATATACAAGAAGTCTACATACAGTAATCAATGAAAGAGAAATTAAGTAATGTTTGCAGAATGATATTTAGTAAAATAATATGAATTGTGAAAGCCAATAAGCTTTGAGCTCAAACTAGAAACTAAGCCTTGAATTAAGAGTTACAAGTATTCAAGTGTATGTGTAAACCAAAAAGTAAAATATTGCTGATGATTTTAGAGCTAGCTGTTCAGACATTATGTTGAAAGCAGTCCTGCCAACTGTTCTTGAAAAAGGTGAACATGTGAGAGTGCTTTTATCTTGCCGCATTTATTTTTGTCTTTCTGAGTTAAAAAAAAATTGCAAAAGAGAGACTACATGATTGAACCTAACTAGTGGTGTTAGCTCTTTTTCCAAGATGAAATAGACATCAAATGGCTGTGCCTATTGGTCCCAGTGTAACCTTTTATTGAAGGAGGCAATTTGCGTTAAGATAAAGATAGAGAGAGAGTCCTGAATCTTCAATCCTTGTACTAACTGAAGTTCAAAAATCTATAGTGCCTGAGTTTTACATGAGCAAAAGGCCTTTGAAGCTGGGAAGGCATTGGTAGCCAAGATTCTACCTGGAAGCCCATGTTGTTAAGATTATGGGGTTTTTTTTTTTACTTATTATCTAGCGTGATTTCTGTAATTAATATTATGGTTATTAGAGCTACTAGAGGTTGCTGAATCCATTCCATTATTTTGTTAATTTGAATTTGTTTTCAAAAAGTGTCTTTTCCGACACCATCTTGGTTATAATGAGCACTACCCTAATATGGTATGAGTTTCATCATGTTACTTAAAAATTTGGTATAGTAATATGTGATGTCACCATTGTGACAGCTTTAAAGTTCAGCCCAAAGTGTTTCTGAGTTATATGAGACTTGAACAACAGTGAATTTAGTAAGTGCATTTTGTTTTTAGTTGCCTGGTATAAGGACTGTTCCTGAATTAATCTTTGGCTACAAGTCAGGGTTTTTTATGTTTGTTTAGTTAAAGAGCAATTTGAATCTACAAACTTGACCTGTTTCTTGACTCACCATTATTTTGCTCTGCAGAAGACATATAATCTAGTTCAAATGCATCCATAAATGAACCTTAATGTATGAAGTTTTTTTTTTTGTCTGGCGTCTCTATTAATTAATCCATGAGGTCAAGTATTATAATAGCAAAGTTGCCAAGACTACCCTTGAACTGTATAAAAATGTTTGAAATCTTAAAAAGCTCAATGAGCTGTATCAAGTTGCAATCATCAAGAAATGGTCACTTGCTGAAGAATAAAGGAGACATCTGTACAGGAATGATAAGACTTGGGATTGGGTAATTCTAAGAATGTAAAAAATCTTGATTTGTTGAGTGTTCTGAAAAAGCCAGGTCCTTGCTGATGGCTCAACTATATTTTCCTTTTATTTTCTATTTTTTGTTAACTTTTACAAAATACCATTAAAAGCTATTAATTATATCTTTATTTTTTCTTTGTGAATATTCTTCTGTTTATTTATTTTATAGTATTGTTTTGTGTTGTTGACTATCTATTTATTTGTCCCTTATGTTATGTGCCTTATCCTGTCTATGTTGAGCCTAATGGGGTAGGTTCTCCTATAGCTGCAGCTATGGAATTAACCATCTACAAAAGCCATATATTATGCCTCAGTAAAAGGATGCAGAATATTAACCTTCCTAGCGTAAGACCCGAGCGTCACTCAGACTGTAAAAACAGTGCTCAAAGCATTAGTTCCAAGTGTCACTTAGGCAATGTCTCTAGTAAGACTCGAGGATTACTCGGGCTGTAAAAGTGTCAGCAGCGTTAGTGCCGAGTGTTACTAGGGCAACAGTATAGGCATGTGTTGCATAAGCGTCAAGCCTGAGTATTACCTGAGCAATGGTGTAGATGCATCTTCTCCTAGCCTCATAATGGCGTCTCATAAGAAATGCCTCTCATCAGCAGTGATGACAAAGTGAATCAGTCTTCAGGCAGTGAAACTGAAATGGTCAATGAAAATGAAAGTTATTCTGGGAATCCAAAAGTGAAGTGTGCTGTTCATATTATTATTATTATTATTATTATTTGCATTATTATTATACTTTCTACACTTGTGACTTTGTACCTTTAGTGTTGTGCATGTTTTACAGTAGAAAGATGAGATTTAATAAATATGTAATTTTTCAAACCAAAAAATCCAAGGAGGCCACCCGGAATGGACCAGAGTTTGAAACATAGAGCAACAAGCCAAAAGTGAATGCCAAAAACGTTTATCCTGCTTTTAACAAAGCCCCAGCAGTAACCAGAATTGCAGTCAAGAAATCAGAGCATAAAGGTTATTTAACGATAAGTGACAGGTTTTTTTTTATATCCTCAAAACCTGGATAAGGTAGAAATGTAGAACATGACCCTTATATTGTCATACAACTGACTCATGCATCATACACTCTTCATTATCCTTGCATAGCAACAATAAACAAAAGGAGTCACAGAACACATTAAGTACTTGCACAGAAAAGCAATAATGGTGATGTAGAAACATGTTTATCATTTTTAACTTTGTAAAAAACATTTTGAATCTATAACCATTCCTTGATTTGTGTTCACCATTGTACAAAACCATGAGCAGACCCCAAAACAACAGTAAAAGACTGCAGGAAATATCTCAATTCAAAAACAAACCAATTTATAATAACACTTTGGCAATAGTGAATTCTATTGACCCTGCAAACTTATAAACCTTTAAACCTAATGTTTCGGCTGGATTTGTGACTTTCGAACTTTTGTAAGTGCTTTTTTTTCTTTTTGTTCTGGGTTTTTGGACTTTGGTTTTGTTTATTGGTTTAAACTGCTGTATTCTGGAGTTAGGATTTGGTTGTTTTTGGGTTGCCTTTTTCCATACCTTTGAGAACAGTGTCTTTTGGTTGTCAGTTCAAATTAAAAAGGCAGTCTCTGCGGCTGAGTAGCTCATGCATTCCTCCCCCATATATGCATTCTTCACATACCTTCACATACAATAATATGTTTATCATCACACTGGTTATACCAAGTTATACCCCACCTTAAATATTATATTCCATTTGTCGCTATAATCATTACAACAAGGGGGAACCACCAACTTTTGCTTGTGTACTGCATTGCTGTACTTTAAATGTTTTTCATGGGAAAACACTGCCTGTTGTCGTCATTGACCAAAAGCTGATAAAACTGGGTCCCAAGGCCAAAAGGTTTAAGAACCACTGTTTTAGAATACATTTTTGATTTGCTTTTGTATTTTGTGACAATAAAATATTAAATATTACAACAAAAATATTCTCATCATTCTGGGCCAATTGTTCTGAAAATTAACAGCCTGACCCCCTTTTGTAGTGTCCATGCATGTCTGTTGATTTTGGGGATGGAGTGATTTTGTGTTTAGGCCACACTAGAGCCTAAATCTCAGGTTTTGGAAGTAAAGCTTCAGTTCTAAGAACCCAGTAGGTCAAAATATTGAGGCATTCCAAATACTGAAGAAGCTACTCTTTGGTTTGTCTTAAAGTGTACTGATTGTCTCTCCTTAATAGCAGTAATATGCTTCTAATAATATCTAATAAGATCTGACCGTCAGAACTCAGCACTAGCGTGGAGAGTTGCTTGCGTACTGAAGAGTCCATAGCTGCTTTTGAAAGCTGCCGCCACACTTTTAGTGGCATTACAAATATACTTTGTCAGCATGCCCGTGTTGATCAAACACAGGAAACTCTGCAGTCTACTTTGACTTTACACTGTAGGAAGATAAGTAAATAAATCAAGGTAAACATATAAAGCCCATCACAAAATGTAATCATAAACAGAATTTTGCACAATACCTTGGCAAGCTCTATAAGCCCTGTTGTTTCGAATAGGGACATATGTGGGGCAGATTGGTAGGATTAAGCCCGACCTCTTGCTGCATCCAAACGGTGCCATCTTTCTCCTTTACACCTGGTGCAGTTGCGTTGTTCTTATGTGTGAGTAGATATTTCTTGCGGGAAGAGCTTCTGTTCTCTTTCTCCGATGTAGAACTCTCACCCACATCTGAGTTTACCTCTGTTATAGCACATTTTCATCTGAAAACAGCAGTGTCAGTTCGGGGGGATTTGTGAACGCGACTGGGAGAATAAAACCGAATAAAAAAAAAAAACACTAACCTTTACAAGTACCATCAATTTAAACCAGCTATTACAGACTCAAATCAAATGTATGTTTTTATTGTATAATATTAACAATAAGAACAGCTTACTACTCAAAAACGTTAATTCTGGAAAGTGGCCGGGATCAAACCCACGCCCTCTCAATTATGAGTCAGCAGTTCTTACCATTGTACCACCATAGCAGGTGGTGTCAGCATCGTACCCTAACCCGATTTCTTTTTTTTGGTTATATTTTTGAATAAAAGTATACGGTTTTTGTTATACGTGTAGCTTTTGTGAAAGTGTTTATTTGATATTTGGACTTCAGTCTTCACATATTATACACTTCATGTCAAAATTTTGTTGTTAGTACTAAAACATGAAAAAACTTTGTGTTTTAGGTATGTGTTCAACACTTCTTACATTTCTCACTTTTCGTGTCATCGTACACTTAGATTGTTATAGACACGGAACACACATGAAATTTATGTATTGCAAATAACAAAATATTATTTACCCTATCCAGTCTCCAGGCACCTCACACCAAAATAAACAAGGCTTGAGCTGGGAGGACTTTTTGCCCGAGTTGAGCTCCGTTGGTAGGTGGAATGGGACAGCAGTCTGCTTGCTGCGTGAGCTGATTGACACATTTACAAAACAAAAGACGTTGATGGAGAGGTGCGAAGGCATTTAAGGTTGGCCGGGATTATGAGTTTTTTCGTAGGCTTTAGGGATTCTAGTGTTAACAAAAAACATTTCTAAGAACTACGTTAAAAAAACAACACCCCAAATTAGCTTGTTCTGGTGCTTTTTTTGCACTTAAATTTGAATTGGGTATTTTGGATAAAAAGTTTTAACTGATTTCTCTTACATTTGCGATTCTAAACAGACAAGCCATACTTGTGCCATTTTCTGTTAGGAGATTATCATCATCACTATACTGAAATAATTATGAGGGCATTCACAAAATTAATGTAGATTAAATTGAAATATCAAAGAGTGATATCACAGGCAGGACAAAGCATGATAACTTTTTAATTTTTTTTGGAACCTATCAGTATTTTACCTTATACTGTACAGAGATTATACATATAAATATAGATTAGCCAAATGAGTTCTGTTTTTAGCAGGTTCAAAAATTCTTATTGACCTAAATGTGATAATATTACATTTATTTAAATATTAAAAATATGGTATTTATTTTTATCATTGTGATAATACTACCAAATAGTATACAACAGACAATTACACTAAGGTGTGATTTTGTGTCTTATTATTGTTTATGAATCACTATACATGGAACCATTATCAATACCCCTATTAATCTTGTATTTCTTCAATAATCAACTATTCAGCATTACTTTTCTAGGGGCCCAACACACTGTTTTCTGGACACTCTTGTGTCAAAAATTCACATCTAGATTAAAAATATTACGAAATTTTCTGTATCATGGGGTTTACTGCAAAATATATGATGCCTTGTAAAAGATGTTGCAATTATTTGAGCATGCTTATGGACATAAAATCCTTGGTTACTGGATTTATCAGGAACCTCAAAGCACCATATAAACAATTACATGAAAATCTAACTTCCACCAGTATTACTTCTCCAATTTTGTCACAAGTCATTCCATCTCCCGTTAGCATTAGGTAAACACAGTCTGGTTATCAAGACACACTTGCATCTCTGTGTGCCCTCAAATAGCTTTGTCCTTGATTTATTTGTCACTACTCAACTACATATTATGCCATTCAAGTGATCTATAGAGAGGCTTTACCTCAGCTGATGTTTCCCCCTTTTGAAATCAACTGTCTCTTGATCATTCCTGTTGAAATCCACACTGACCTATTGTGATGCCTCACAATTTTGGCACCTATGAACAGTTTTGGACACAGGGCATCTGGAGTTTATTCCAGACATATCAGTGCTGGTGTTATTTACAAATATATTATGTGTATATATAAATATACATATATATATAACAGCTGAAAAAATTAAAGGAACACTTTCAAAACACATCAGATTGCACTGGTGGACCTGCTAATTCTGGTATTCTATGGCAAATGCCATTCGAGCTCCATGGTGCCAGGCAGTGAGAACAGGGCCCACTAGAGGACGTTGGGCCCTCAGTTTACTCTTTTGAAGTCTGTTTCTGATTGTTTGGTCAGATATATTCATACCAGTGGCCTTCTGGAGATCATTTTGTAGGGCTCTGGCAGTGCTCATCCTGTTCCTCCTTGCCCAAAGGAGCAGATACCGGTCCTGCTGATGAGTTAAGGACCTTCTTGGCCTTGTCCTGCTCTCCTAGAGTAACTGCCTGTCTCCTGGAATCTCCTCCATGCCCCTGAGACAGTGCTGAGAGACACAGCAAACCTTCTGGCAATGATGCATATTGATGTGCTATCCTGGAGAAGTTGGATTACTTGTGCAACTTCTGTAGGGTTTAGATATCGCTTCATGCTACCAGTAGTGACACTAACCATAGCGAAATGCAAAACTAGTGAGAAAACAGTGAGAAAAGATGACGAGGGAAAAATGTCAGTGGGCTCCACCTGTTAAACCATTCCTGTTTTGGAGGTCATCTCATTGTTGCCCCTCTAGTGCACCTGTTGTTAATTTCATTAACACCAAAGCAGCTGAAACTGATCAACAACCCTAACCCTCTACTACTTAACTGACCAGATCAATATCCCAGAAGTTACTCTGATTAAAAAGTGTTCTTTTCATTTTTTTAAACATATTTTTTTTATATATATATACACAATATATATACAGTTTGAAGTAATTCTTTCTCTACAAATGTATACAAAGGTAAACACTTTTCTTACTGCTCCACTAACTCTGCAGCTCAGAAATATACACTAGCCCAAAGGCCAGTGAAAACATGACCACTGGAAGCTTGGCGTACAGTTTTATATGACTAGCCATTTCCCTTAACCAATCTTCCAGTATTTACATAAAACATGACATTGAACTGTACATGGTGCATTAGCCTCTGCTCAGGTATAGTTTTACTATATCTTTCATCATTTTTCATACCAGATTCTCATTTATCTCAAAGGTAAGTTATACCATGAACTTTCTCTTTATACCTGTCTTCCACCACAAATTACAATACACGAGTATATGCCGGCACCTTGTTTAAATGAAGTGCTCTGTGTATTTTTTTTCTCTAGTAGTGGATAATGACCTTTGTGGCGTTTAACTGGTTCAAGCCTGGAGAAGCCCTCTGAACTTCAGGTCTCCAGGTCAGCAAGCAACTCATGAGAGGAAACCAAGCACCAGTGTGACGACACTTTGCCACCACGTCGTCCCTTTATTGGAGTGATAAACAACAGGTAAGTGAATTTACCACCATAACTATTTATAATTCACCATAACCTGTTGTTTATCACTCCAATAAAGGGACGACGTGGTGGCAAAGTAAATAGCTGCAAAAAATGTCTACGTCCATATTAAATTATGACTTGATTTATCACACCTCTTGTTTAAAGACCATGTCAAATTTATAATGCATAAAATCATTATGTGTTTTAAGCTGCATTCCATATATTGTATGGAGACATGGCTAAAATGAAAAAATTATCATGGGTTGTTTACTGTTTTAGTTGCATGGCCTACTACCCTGTAATCCTTTCATAAACATTTTAAGATGAACCCTGATGTTACATACACACACTTTAAGGTGCAAGAGGTGCTACTAAGCTCTGATATTCTGTTGAACCGTGTTGTTAAGTAGCAAAGATTTCATGCAGGAGTACTTGTTACTTAATAGAGTCATAGAGAGTGAGTGTGCTACAGACAATTCTTGCACTTGAAATGTATCAAACTCATAGGGCGTTTTGAGAATTACACTTTATTTTGGTATTAGTTTTTGCCCCATACTTTTATGTATTGGTGCTTACAGCATTGTAGACATTGCCATTTTGCATAATATCACAGACATTACTTAAGGAGATGCACAAAGTAAACAGAGCAAGTCATCTAAACTCTGCCATTGCCTGAAGGGAACGATGCTGCTTGTCGGAACAAATTTATTTCAAAACTCTACATTTGTATTTTGTTGGCATAAGTTTTAGAATGGTTTACAAATAGAAAAGATAACTTTCATTTTAAATGTGAAAAACACAGAAATGAAAACTTGGTGGCCTTGGGGGGAAGAGCAATGGAAATATTTAGAGGAGGAAAAAGATCTAAGAAACACTAAATTGGTTGTAAAAAAAGAACAAAGGATAAAAGTTGAGAAATAGTATAGCAGTACTGAATATAAAGGTACAGATCATTAGAAATTTAGTAATGTGAGACACAGTGGGGATCAGGTGTGTATAGCACATGATTTTCTTGAGTATACAAAGCAACAAATAAAGCCAGCATAGTGATATTGAAATAGAACTTTAGTCAAGTGTTTAAGAAGAATTGGTTGTGCAAACAAGGGGGTTGGCTTTGATCCCAACAGGATGATTTTGTTTATAGTAGGTGTCAGCCAATTGAATTTGTTTTCACATTGTTTTATCATTCTCTGTTTATTGTCTGTCAGTGTCATTTTGTCATTAATGGTGAATGTTGCACACAGTAAGTAATAATCTTCCCTCAGCAATTTTAAAGTTAAGATATTTATAGGAACCCTCAAATTTGTCTTCTTAAATAATTTATTCCAAGTTTTCATGAATGTATGTTTGTATGTTCAATGTATATTTGTATCTAGAAAATTATTGCTATTTGTAATATGCCAAATTGTTTTATATCCCAGGCTGCAAGCATCTTTCCAGCTGAAGTGGCTAGGTCAATTGGCCTTGCAGTGTGTCATGTGTAGGTGTTTGAACATTTAACATCCTGAACTCTGTAGTATAACAATTGGGCTTTCCGGCTCTGGTTTGAGCTTTTCACAGTCAAGGCTATGCAACACAAGCCAGTGAAGAGTTTTAAAAATACCCAATACCTTCTTTAGAACGAGAAGAATATAAGGACTTATAGTACTCCCTACATGTGTGGGTTATATTTTTATAGTGAATGATTTTATCTCCATCTGCATTGGTAATGTCTGTTATTATTTGTGAACTTCCTGCTTGTGGACTTGTTGAGCTAAGATGCTATTAGAGTTCTTTCCATGTTCATAGTAATGATGTTATGATTTAGAGATGAGCTGGGGGGTATTTTTCGTACGTTGCTTAAATCATCCGAGATCAGGTGCCTCATCTTGGATAAGTTAATGCCAGTGACACTCATCCAGGATAGGTCGGTTTTTCAAACACAGCCGTGTATTAGATTAGTCTAGCTGGACCTAATCATACGAGATGAATGTGCGCGCCCGCACTGAGTGAAAAGCCCATATATATTGAGTCTAGAAAACATGATCAGCAAGTCTTTGATAGGCTGTAACAAAATGATGAAAGAACGGGCGCATTTTTTTTTTCACACACGCAGCGCAAGACCTTTTATTCGAAGGACATGAAGAATTTCAAGATTTAACATGCACAAGGGGTAACACTGCAAAAGCAGCCCAGACCAGAAAAGACGGCTGACAAAAAGTGGCCAACAAATTAAACGCTAAGTAGTGTGCATTGTACTTACTGAATGCAGCGTTTCATTTCCTATGTGTCAGATTAATTATTATTTAATATGTCATAATTTCAGATCAAACATGAGCACAAGGAGAACATGGGAACAGGTTAAAGTGAAGTACAAGAATATACTTCAAACTGGTAAATACTGGTATATAACTATTTAAAGAATTGTTGACATAATCATATATAATATAAAAAACATTAATTTTAAAGCTAATAAGAAGGCAGACAAGCAAAAAACAGGTGGAGGTCCACGCGGTCCAGACCTAACCCCTGCAGAAGAGTTGGCTCTCCAGCAAAATGCCCATCGCCCTGTTTCTGAGGGCATTCCAGGGGGAAGCTCATCCTCAGAACCAGTGGCAGGATGCAGTGGTCACTTCATTTCAAGTAAAGGATGGTCATTGCATATATTTGTCCTCCTTGTGTCCCATAGGTATGTTCCATATAGCCCTCTTTTTTGTTGGGTCAGTTGCAGGGAATGTCATATCCCTTGAACCTGTGTCTGACCAACGAGATATTGACGAAGGTCAAATATTTGATGAAGACACTGTGTCTGATTATTCATCAGGAGGAGGGGTACATTTTCCAAATAATGTTTGATCAAACTCCACTCTGATCAGTCCCATGTGCCCCAATCACATTTGGAAATCCTGGTAATGAGAATGTTAGGCTGATTGAGATTCTTCATGGAACTGTGGGTGTTTTAGCCTGTATATTACCTACCTGCAATGGCATGAAAAGCCTCTTTTATTGTCTGCACACGCAGGTGTCCAGGAAACACTATGAAAACCCGAAGGAAATATTTCAGAGCCAAACAGACTTTACGAATTGCCCAGCAAACTGCACCTTTAGTTAGATTTTCCGCGTCTCCTACAGTATATAAAAAAGTGTCACTTGTAAAAAAACCTCAAAGAAATGCATACTGCCTGTGTGGTTGTGAGAGCCCGACTTCGCCTAGTTTGACTTCGAATACAAGGTGCTAATAAATCTTTGAGGTACAATATTCCCCCTCGGCTAAAGCGGTATCTTTCGAAAAGAATTTCTTCTGGGAGCAATAAAGGATCTTGCCGATCGCGCAAAAAACCCTCTATACGAAATTCTCTTTGTATAATTTGAGCACCAATATCAACTGGTCATTCATTCATGAACGGCAAAGCCATGACTGGATGACTTCCACGCACCGTCACTGATTACGTATGTAAACTAATCTTTGTTTATGTAGAACAAGGATTAGGTTGTGTTGCTATGACAACACTTCCAGCAAGAGTTTCGAAAAACCGACAGATCCAGGATCAGGCCAAATCGTCAACAATTACATCCAGCTAAACGACTAATCCACGTACTAAAAATACCCCCAGTTATGTTTCTTTTGTTGTCATGAAATGAAATTCTGATTAGAGAAACTTGTCTTTTCCTATAAAGTGCCTCATTTGGAGATCTGGCATATTCTTGATATATTCTGGTAATTTCACTGTTTAACTTTGCTGCCTTCTTGGTCTCCAATTTATTTTTATGGGAATGATATGAAATAATCTTTCCTCTTAAAAATGCCTTTAGAGTTTCCCAGATTATTCCTTCAGCGACCTCTGAGGATACATTTGTCTCTAAAAAATACTCAATGTCTTTGGAGGTGAATTCTGCGAAGTCCCCATCTGCTAATGACATGATCAGAGATAACAATAGCATCATACTTATAATATTTAATAGTGGGCAATAAATTATTATCAATAATAATTTATCAATCAATTCTTGAACAACAATGATGTACTGGTGAGAAGAAGGAATATTCGCTTTAGTTGCATTTAAGAATCTCTATGGCTCTGATAAGTTATGATCCATTACAAGCTATGTGATTGTCTTTGTGGTATCAGTGTAATATAGAAATATTTATCTAAATTACTTTAGATTTGAATGAATTACCCATCACCATGACATAGTGCCTTTCAGAATCAGGTACTACTTATCATGCTACAAATAAGATTGTTTTATGTATTAAGATTCCAACACTAGTTTTTTTTGTATAGCTGGAGTAAAAAATCTGGCAGATCCAATCCTTTCCAATTGAAACTGGTCCTTACTTGTTAAGTGAGTCCCTGTAAAAGTAATGTCATAGCAATTATGCCTGCTGAGTAGGAGAATACTTTTTTTCTCTTTGGATCATGATTGAGACCTTTGACATTTCAGTTTACAGAGTTCATTGTTTGGTCAAGGAGACAGTGCTTCTGAACTTTTGAAAACATTTTGTAATCTTAAGTAAAAATAGTGCATTGCTTCTTAAATTCAATTTAACCTTGACTTCATATTATTGCCAAGTACAATGGTTAAGGAGCTTATTTTTATGCTGGCAATTACAGTTGGGGAATAAAAATGATGAAGTAATTTGCTCTTTTTCTCTTCTCCAACCCTTCCCCATTTTGCCTCACCAAGTGAGGATAGATCACACTTCACAGAATCCCAGTTCTCTGACATGCCAAGATACAGGTCATGTCTAAAGCAAAAGAAAACCCCCAGCAGTGGTGTGGTAAGGTTTAAAATTGAGGTAACATTTGATGGAAACAGCCCAAATACAATAAACTTTGGGTGTGATGTTAAAAAGTCTCTTGAAAAAAAAAACATATAATGGTCAACCAAATACACATATATTTAATAGAATAAATTTCAATATACAGTAGTAACTGAAAAAAGTAACCAAAAATGAAACATAATGTATAGTTTCATCAAATGTTATATTAAAGATAGATCATGTTGCAAACATAATCTTCTTTGCATTACCAAGACACAATATGTCTGATGTTAATATTTTAAAGGATGTTGGAATCAGTCTATTTAGCTCTTTATCTGCTTCTTTGGGAGAACTAAAGATACAGAGTTGGCCTTCGACAATTACTTTCAGTTTAGCTGGAAACAAGAAGCTACATCTGATTTCAGCTTTTTTGACGCAATACAAACACCACAGCTAGATATTTTTAACACTAGAATCCCTGAACCCTACTAAAAAACTCATAATCAAAGGCCACCTTAAATTCCTTCACACCACTCCATCAGCGTCTTTTGTTTTGCAAATATGTCGATCAGCACAAGAAGCAAGTACCCCCACCCAACCCCAATGGAGCTGAAGTCAGTCACAGTTCTTACCTGTGCACCATCGAAGAATACATATCAACTTTCTGTCTGTTGACATTTGAGCTTGGGTTTTTAACTCATTGACTGCAACATGTAAATTGAATTTTTTTTTTACTTTGGTTATATTCTTGAATATATGCGCACGTTTATTTGATATTTGGACTAAAGACTTCACACATTATACACTTCATGTCATTATTAGTATAACATGGAAAAAGTTTCTATTTTAGGTATATGTTCAGCATTTCTTGCCTCGCATCTCATGTCATCCTGCACTTACACAGATCTTTGTAGACATGGAACACACATGAAATGTATGTATTCCAAATAACAAAATATTATTTACCCTATCCAACTCCAAGCACCTCACACCAAAATAAACAAGGCTTGAGCTGGGAGACCTTTTTGCCCGAGTTGAACTCCATCAGTAGGGGGAATGAGATAGCAGTCTGTTTGCTGCTTGAGCTAATTGATACATTTACAAAACAAAAGATGCTGACGGAGGGGTGCGAAGGCATTTAAGATTGGCCGGGATTATGAGTTTTTTCGTAGGCTTCAGGGATTCTAGTGTTCACAAAAAAACATTTCTAAGAACTACCTTAAAAAAACAACACCCCTGGTGCTTTTTTGCACTTAAGTTTGAATTGGGTATTTCGGATAGAAAGTTTTGAATGTTTTCTCTTACATTTGCGATTCCAAATAACAATATAGTATTTACCCTATACAACTCCAGGCTCTTCACACCACAATAGTTTGCAATTTCTGGGATGGGATAGCAAGCTGCTCGCTGCTTGTGCTGATCGACACACTTGCAAAACAAGAGACACTGATGAGAAGAGGTGAGAAGGAATTTAAGGTGTCCTGGGATTGCAAATTTTTTCATAGGCTTCAGGGATTCTAGTGTTAATGCAAAGGAACTGGGCAAACATCTAACACCATCAGAACTGCTAGATGCTATAAACCCACTCCAAAGTGGGAACGCAGCAGGCCCTGACGGCTACCCAGTGAAATTTTATAAAACATATTCATCTGTTGTTCCAAAGAAAAGGCATATATAATAATGATAAAATACTCTCCGAAGTTCTAGTTAGAAGGATTGAGAATGTAATCTCAGAAGAATGAATCGGATTTATTAAAGGCAGACACTTAACCTTCAAAACTTTGGCTTTGGTTTAATATAATATGCCCACCTATAAAATTGTTATCTTTGCATGGAGAAAAAGCCTTGTGCATGGATAAAACTACTTTATATCAGCCCAGAAGCCTCTGTCTGTATTAACGACATAATCTCAAGCTACTGTACTTCAAACTAGAATGTGGTATTTGACAAGGATGCCCTCTATGACCATTGAGCCATTGAGCCATTGGCCAATCATTGTTGAATTACATTAAATATAAATGGGATTATAAGAGAAGGATTTGAACAAAATACATCATTATATTCAGATGATATGATACTATATATATCAGGCCCACAAACATAATTTACCAGTAATTCTTAATGCACTAGCAGAATTTCAAAAGATATCTGGACTCAAAATCAATTTGAATAAAAGCATACTTTTTTCCCAGTAAAATCTCTACCACAGAATACTAAACTAGCCTTCTATCCATTTATTTGATCAGAACAGTTTAAATATCTAGGAATAAAGTAAATATAAAGATCTTTTTTCATCACAATGTCACTAACAGCATGGAAAAAAATCTAACAAGATGTGAATAGATGGTCTACTGTCCATCTCGCATTAGCAGGGATAATCAATACTGTCAAGATGAACATTCTTCACAAGCTTCATTTTCTATTTCAGATCAACCCTTCACAGGTATATACATGAAGAAAGTGCTCTTTAAGAAATCAGACTCATTTATAACCTCATTAATCTGGAATTCAAGTCATCCAGACATTCAAAAGGCAACTCTACAAAGGCCTAAAGCAGAAGGTGGCATAGTAATACTACTTTCAATTTTTTTACTGGGTGGCAAATTTACAAGCTATAAATATATGAAAATTGACACAAACTGATATATATATACAAGCCTGGTCTGCAAAAGAAATAAAATCTTGTCCTTCTTTATATGCCCTGCTTTGTGCCCCAGTAAATACAAATTATCAGCAATATATCAATAATCCAGTTGTTCAACAACCACTCAACATATGGAACCAATGCAGAATGCATGTTAGGGCAGAGGAGCTTTTATCTGTTGCACCTCACCTCTACATGATAATCGCCTTTTTCATTCCTCTCAAACTTGCACAATATTTAATCTTTGGAAAATGCCCAACATTAAAACACTGTAGAACAGTATACAGATAATGTATTTGCATCTTATAAACAAATTGCTTCAAGTTTAATTTTCCGGCAACATAATTTTTCCACTAATTTTCAAATCATATATTTTGCTAAAAAGAATCCTACACAAATTTCCACACTTCTCACCCATTTCTATTCCCAAAGAAATACTGATAGGAAGACTCACACCGCATCTCAGCAATATATAAAAATGTCTCTTTCTTTGAAAGATCCTAGGATATGGTGTTAAAAAGATCTTTCACTTAATATCTCAGAGAAGGAATGAAAGGCATCTGTGCATATAATAAACTCTAGCTTCATAAGCACAAAGAATTCAATCATCAACTTAAGATCTTTCATCAGTCACATTTATCTCATTAAAAATTGTCCAAAAACTATCCAGGGCTAAAGATCCAACCTGTGAACGTTACAATCTAGCTCGAGCCTCATTGGGCCACATGTTTTGGGAGTGTACCAAATTAACATTTTGGACAAATGTCTTTGAATGCTTACCAAACAGCTTTGGTGTCACAATCAGTTCAAATCCATTAACATTTGGTGTACTTCCAGATGGGCTTAAAGTGGAGAAGTACAAATTGATTATAATTGCCTATTCCAAACTACTAACAAGTAGACTTATCCTGCTCAACCCAAAATAATTCCAACCTATTATAACTTTTAGAAGTCAGTGGGTAAACTTGATATTCTATACTATACGAATTGGAAAAAATCAAATTCTTAGTTGCAGGATCTGTTAAAAAATTTTTTTAAATGTGGCAAGATCTAATTAATACATTTTAGGATAAGTGTTTATATCAGGGAAAAGGACATTCTCCCTTCTTTCTTGTTTTCAATTTTTCCCATACTGTTGGCTCTCCTCTCTTTCTCTCGGAATGTGGTTGAGTTCTGTTTTGTTAAGTTTGACTTGATTGTATGCAATGCTGTTTTCTTCCAAATAAAATTTAAAAAAAAATCAATATCACTTGCTCCCTTAAAGATAACCACAGTAATAAAAAAAAGAAAATGTATTGAGTATGAGTATTAGATCAGATTGGATCTAAAGAGGACCATCTGACTGTGCTAAATTTGAGAAATCCATCAAGGAAACTTGACTCATGCTCCTTCCACTTTGTGGAAAAGAAACCCCTTGTGCCTCTTGTGACCACAAGGCAGTGTGGCAGCACCCCAAACCCCAGACACAACCTCACAGACACAAGTCCTAGAATGAATAAAAAGGTTTATTCATCACAAATTACTTTATAGTAAGGCTTCTAAAGTAGCAAAGACCGAACACAATTTTCTTTTTCTTTCTTTCTTTCTTTCTTTCTTTCTTTCTTTCTTTCTTTCTTTCTTTCTTTCTTTCTTTCTTTCACAACTCCCAGGCTTTGATCTCCTTCCACTTGACTCCAACTCCCGGGTCTCTTTTATCTTGTACCTAGGAGTATTTCTGGTGCCAGGGCATGGCCAGATGGAAGTACTTCCAGGTCAGTCGCAAGTCCGTATCACATATCCCTGCAGCACCCCCTGGTGGCACAGAACCTGACAAGGCCGCGCTATTGGACCATATTTCCCAAAATGCCCTGTGGGTGTCCGTACTGGTAGTGTTGTCCAGGGAGGCTGCCATCTAGTGAGTCGGGGAAGCAAGTAGCCTCAGGTTGTCTCCCCCTCTCCTTCCATTATACTGGCCTTCCGGCTGGGTAAGGATCCCTGTTCAGTCCTTGCCAGAATACCAGTCTTGCATACCATCCATTACAGCCTGTTATTAAAAAAGCTTTGTACTCTTCAGCAAACATCTGACTGCACAATGGTGAGCACTGATGCTGGACAGTCCTACAGTTCTGGATTTGAGTTATACGTTGTGTGTAGTCCATATATTCCCTCTGTTTATATTATAGCTTGTCCTTTTTCACTTCAAAGCTGTTCGACTCTGCACTTAAGGTGTTGCTGTTTCTATTTAAGCAGTCTACAGCCAATATATTTTACTCAATAGCAGGTAGTTGTTTCTTGATGTCTATATTGTTTAATCTTGTCAGATGCTGACAATGTCAGAGAATATCATAATGATCTGATGTCAGTTGAGTTGGACTAAGCACCAGCATCCCATAGTCTGAGTGATTTTTGATTCAAATTTTGTGAACTTGCATGTCACATGTCTTACTAAATATGGGACAGATATTTTTAGTTGGTTTATTTTCACATTAGAGAAGTCTGCCCACATAAAGGAAAAATCTGCTATGGCCAAAATTCTAATTTTCATGCCAAAAACATCAGTATTGCTTTTGAAAATTTCATAACTCTTTAGAAAAGCCATCACTGCATGATTTTAGGTTTTGCGTCCGTCTAATATATTCAGAATATTTTTTTGTTTGTGTTTTGTGCACATTATTATTTGGATTATTTTTACTCAAGAATATAATGCTTTGTGATTAATCCTTTTTTAAAAACACTGTGTACATAATTTTGTTTTTTTGCAAGGTGGCTAAGTGAGTAACCTGTTCTTACTACTACCTCTGCAAAGCAAACCCTTATGGACTTGATCAAAATACCTCTGTTTCCTGATCTTTTTCTCTAGCAAGCATTTTCGCCTGTCAGAAAATCTAAACACACAAATTGTTTATTTCTTTAGCCTATTTGTCATAAACACACGATATATAGAAAATATTCAGTGGGTGTGACTTTAGCCACCCTCTGATTTTATAGTATACTTAAGAAAAGACTGTTAGTTGTCTTAAAATATACTAATTACAAGCACTCAAAATGCAGTCATCGGCCACTTTATTAGTAACTCCTGTTCAGATGCTGGTTAACCCAAATATCTATTCAGCAAATCACACGGCAGCAATTCAATGTATTAAGGCATGCAAACATTGTCAAGACAACCTGCTGATGTTCAAACTGAGCATCTGAATGGGGAAGAAAGGTGATTTAAGTGACTTTGAACATGGCATGGTTATTGGTGCCAGACAGGCTGATTAGTTCAGAAACATCTACTCTACTGGGATTTTCACACACAACCATTTCTAAGGTTTACAGAGAATGGTCATTAAAAGAGAAAACATCCACTGAATGGCAGTTCTCTAGCCGAAAATGCCTTGTTGATGCCAGAGGTCAGAGGAGAATGGCCGGACTGGTTTGAGCTGATGGGATGGCAGCAGTAAATCAAATAACCACTTTTTACAACCGAGGTATGCAAAAGAACATCTCTGAACACACAACACGTCAAATCAAACCTTGAAGCAGATGGACTACCACAGCAGGAGACCACACTGGTGCCACTTCTGTAAGTTAAGAACATGCAACTGAGGCTACAATTCGCACAGGTTCACCAAAATCGGACTGTAGTAGATTGGGAAAATGTTGCCCGGTCTGATAAGTCTTGATTTCTGCTGCAACATTCAGATTGTAAGGTCAACATTTGGCATCAACAACATGAAAGCATGGATCCATCCTACCTTGTATTAATGGCTCAGGCTGGTGGTGGTGGTGTAATGGTGTTGGGGATATTTTCTTGATTACACTTTTGGCCCCTTAGTACCAAATGAGCATCGTTTAAATGCACAGCCTACCTGAGTACAGTAATCCCTCCTCCATCGCGGGGGTTATGTTCCAGAGCCACCCGCGAAATAAGAAAATCCGCGAAGTAGAAACCATATGTTGATATGGTTATTTTTATATTGTCATGCTTGGGTCACAGATTTGCGCAGAAACACAGGAGGTTGTAGAGAGACAGGAATGTTATTCAAACACTGCAAACAAACATTTGTCTCTTTTTCAAAAGTTTAAACTGTGCTCCATGACAAGACAGAGATGACAGTTCCATCTCACAATTAAAAGAATGCAAACATATCTTCCTCTTCAAAGGAGTGTGCGTCAGGAGCACAGAATGTCAGAAAGACAGAGGAAAGCAAACAAATCAATAGGGCTGTTTGGCTTTTAAGTATACAAAGCACTGCGGCACAAAGCTGTTGAAGGCGGCAGCTCACACCCCCTCTGTCAGGAGCAGACAAAGAGAGAGAGAGACAGAGAAAAACAAAAAAGCAAAAATCAATACGTGCCCTTCGAGCTTTTAAGTATACTTAGCACCATGCAGCATGTCGCTTCAGGAAGCAGCTGCACAGAAGGTAGCAACGTGAAGATAATCTTTCAGCATTTTTAGACGAGTGTCCGTATCGTCTAGGTGTGCGAACAGCCCCCGGCTCAATCCCCCTACGTCAGGATCAGAGAAAGTCAGCGCAAGAGAGAGAGAGAGAAAAGTAAGTTGGGTTTCTTCTCAGCCATCTGCCAATAGCGTCCCTTGTATGAAATCAACTGGGCAAACCAACTGAGGAAGCATTTACCAGAAATTAAAAGACCCATTGTCCGCAGAAATCCGCGAACCAGCAAAAAATCTGCGATATATATTTAAATATGCTTACATATAAAATCCGCGATAGAGTGAAGCCGCAAAAGGCGAAGCACGATATAGCGAGGGATCACTGTATTGTTGCTGACCACGTCCATCCCTTTATGACCACAGTGTACTCATGTTCTGATGGCTACTTCCAGCAGGAAAATGTGCCATGTCATAAAGCTTGAGTTATCACAAACTGGTTTCTTGAACATGTCAATGAGTTTACTGTACTCAATTGCCTCCACAGTGACCAGATCTCAATCCAATACAGCACCTTTGGGATATAGTAAAACAGGAGATTCGCATCATGGATGTGCAGTTGAAAAATCTGCAACAACTGCGCAATGCTAACATGTCAATATAGACCAGAAACCCTGATGAGTGTTTCCAATACCTTGTTGAATCTGTGACATGAAGAATTATGGCAGTTCTGAAGGCAAAAGGGGGTCCAACCTGGTACAAGCAAGGTGTTCCTAATAAAGTGGCCAGTGAGTGTAAAACCAACCCTCTACCAGGAATTACAAACAGTATTGTTTAATTTTCTGGATAAGCAGAATCTGAAATAAATCATCTAGTGCAATAATTAAAGGTACTTTTACATCTAGTAAGTTTGGAGTAATTCTATCAGATGCTGGAGACATTGCTATTATAGTTCGGTTTGTTTAGGTAGTTGAGAACATGCCAATATGCAGTCTGGTGCAGACTAAAACAACCATAATTAGACCCTTTGAAAATGGTGGTTTCAGTGTGGAACCATGCAAACACTGGAGTGGTTTGAGTGAGGTATCAATGTGATCTGACAACGGATCAATCTAACTACAGGAAAAAATGTAAAAACCTAATAAGGCGTGTCCATGTAGAAATAAATCCACAAAAAACAACTCACACACGTACCAGTCAATCATATCAATCCTACCACCCGATTCACCTTCAGAGTCTCATTTTCTCTCACATGATCGGATCGAAGGGCTGTTGTACACGTCAAGTAAAAGGTATAAATCTACTTGTAATCAGGTTAAACTGACTACATACCTTGTTGGTAACTAATGGCATTTGTGACCGACAATCAAACCCCCTAATCTTACACCACAAGAATGATGGGCACAAGAGAGGAATCCTCTCAATGCAATTGTACTTCTTGCACAATACAGACAATGGAAGTGCATTAACTTGGACAGTATGTAGTAAATGTGAATCAAACATTCCCAATAGAGCATTATTAACAAATATGTACAGGTCTAAAGACAGTAGATATGTGATTTGAAATAGCATAAATAGAGGTATTGTTCAGGCTGTTGGAAATTAAATATGTAACATCATACAGAAAAATTCATCCACTGTGTCTACATTTCTAAATGAATTTGAGTCACATCACTAATGCTTTGCCATAGAGTAGCCTAGATGAAATGTTCTTTCTATAGCTTGAAAAGTAACATATTTTCATGTTCTGTTCTAGTTATCAGATAAAAGACATTCAGTTCACAGAGCTCTACTTGGTAAACTAACCATAGAATCATCTCAAAGGTGCCGGAGCACAACTGCAGCTCTTGTTGAATTTTAATGACATTTGTTCCCAAAAAAACACTGTTTCTGTCTAGTGAATGAAGTCCATGACACAGCTGTGGAGCATTTATTGTTACTTCTGGTTCCCTTGAAAGTTTGTTCTGTGAAATGCAACAGAACTAACTGGAGACTTAAACAAAGTAAGTAAACATCTCCAGATTCGATGCGAAGCAAAGGGACTAGGAGTGTGAAAATGCTTTAAGTTACTAAGCCTGCAAGAATCTCTTTTGTACAAGTCCTGTTTTTGTTACGTCAACACTGATTTCTGTTTTGACTTTCTTACCTGTTATTGTAACAGTTTAAACCTCATGCAGTCACATCTTTATCATACTGCATTAGCATTCTTCAGTAAGAATCCAAAATTAATTGTTTTTCACAGTAGTAGTTCATTATGACTTGCTGCAAAACAATTTGATATTTGCGGTTCCACCTAAAGGACTAAAGACCAGTCTCACCATTGAATTAACACTCCTATGCCACAGAGAAGGAGAGAAAGGGTAAACAACACATAACCATTAACAAAAAATCAGGTATAATTGACTAGAAATCAATAAATCAGTACAATAATCAAATTTCAATAAATAGAAAACAAGTTAACAATTGACGCCCTATCCAAACCAAGAAGAAACACCAAGAAAATAGCAGACCATGCAGACCACCAAAGGAAGAAAATGGGGAAGAACTAGGTCTTGTGTAAACAATGAAACTGACTGCAGGGATTTCAACAAAATAAACATAATCAAATATAAAAGAAAAACAGCAATCAGTAATGTCAACAGATACAGATTAATTATCTCTACACAATGCTTACAAAGACATAAAGACTAGGTTTGCTTTCTCCTGTTTTTTTGCTGTAATACACTGATTTTTAGCAAAAGCATTTTTTTCAAACAATGTTATTATTTTGCCAAAATTAACTTTCAAAATGAATTTGAAAGTTTGGAAGAAAATATTTTTTTTATTATTAAAACAGGCCCATCAAAGTGAACAAAACTAGTACAATTAAAAAACAAACAAACTAAAAGATGAGTGTACTGCAACTTTATGACATGACTTTTTTATCTATTGCAAGTGGGACACAAAGTTCAACTACTGATTTCTCCTTCTTAAGACAATTTTTACAAAATGCATGTTTGTTATTGTCTAATTCTAGCAGATGTTCCTCTTTGTGCTGATTTTATTTCAGTATAAACACTTAAACTGAGTGGACATAATGTTTCTACCTAAAAAAATATATATTTAAATGACTATAACATGATTATGCTAACAGACATTCCATGCACTTTGTCCAGCAAATATTCTGGTAATGTCATTTTCCTTTTCCACTGCTGTATTTAATTCTGTTTAAAACTGACATGGTGAGCAGGGTATAATTTGTCTGCCTTTAGTGTTTAATGTTCTGTTAAACATTAAACATAACTATTTACCTTTTACAACTAAGAGGTTTGTCATTTTTTGAGCATTTTGACCTCAGCACAATTTGTTAAGTCGCTTTTGCCCCTTCTTACAAGCTGTACCAAAAGCTCTAAGATATGAAATGTGTTATTTTTTTAGCATGCCACTCCATGTAAAAAAAGTATGGTACAATCTAATGTTTTTAATTTTATTGAATCCCCTTCATTCAAGGAGATTATTATTGCTAAGTAAGTGAATTGGTGGGGGAGGAGGAAAGAACAAATAATATATTTAAAGAAAGTAACAGAAGAAAGGTTAACAGTTACTTCTGAGTTGAATTTAAAAAAGACTGCAAAGCAAAATATGGCAACATGTTTCTAATGTGCTTATTCTATATCATTTGTTGCTTATGCCATATAGTTCAATATGCTTTCCAAAGAACATACATCAAAGCAAATCTGCTTGCCATAAACAAGTCTCCATCAACTTGATTGAATATGCATTCTGCATTACAAATTTTCTACTTTAAAAGCATTTTTCTTAAGTATCACCATAACCAGTTTAACACCAATTTCTCTTCCTCGATGAGCTCTCCGTTTGTCTCAGCATAATGAATCCAGCTGCCTATCAATCAGTCTTCATTTGGCTTAATGAGCTTAATTTTAATTCTGATAGTGCTCCCTGTTATAGTGAGTAAATATGTGCCAGCAATTCTAATACAACAAAAGTAACAGTTGCATTCTACTTTTTATCATTAATTTTATTTTATTTTAGCATGAAAAATTAGCTTATGCACTACTGAAGCATTAATAATACATTTAAAATAAATGTTTTTCCTGGGTGTTAGCTTGGAACATTGAAACAAAGTTACTTAGTGGTAAAATCTAATTAAATACAATAATGAAAATGTATATATTACTGCTTAAAAATGAAATACAATGTTATAAAAAAGCAAATGTCTATTTTTAAGTGACCTTATATTACTGAATACAAACCTGGAATGGCATACACTATTACAAATTCAGTTCAATTAAATGAAAACACCAAGTTATAGGTAACAGAAACATATAAATCATAACAAATAACACAAAACCTTTTAATACTAAAAATACCCAGCAGCTATCTCGTTACATTAGTTATGGACAGTTTTTTGGCTTCAGATCACCTGTGAAATGCACTTAGCATGAAAGTTACCAACTAACCTCTTAGATTCTTTTCTTAATAGGGTAATAGCAAAAAAAATAAGCTGTTCAACTGTTATCTGTGCCCTCTTACCTGCTTCACTGTCCATCTTATACCCCACATATTTAACCCTAGAGACCTTTGTAACATTGGGACTGTCTTCACTGCTACGCTTTTACTTCAACCTGGTTTATTGTCAGTAGAGGGTTTACAAGACCATCCTCTTGTGCCCTTAAGGGATAGCAGTTGGACAAGGAATGAGCAGTCTAGCTTCTTGGCTGGTTAGTAACATAAAGACAGAGTCACTGAGGTATAGAAAAAGTTTATTTATTTGCATCAAACTTGAAAGCAGCAAATATAACCAATACAAAGAGTTGTACAACTTGGGAGGGTTCATGCAGTTTTCATTCAGTCTCAGATGATAATTCCCAGATAGTTTCTTTTCTTTAGTTACAGATTAAATTAGTAACAATTAGTTGTATTAAATAGTTAGTAATTAGTTACAAATTATATTATACAAATTATATCATTAATTGAAAAATGAAAAGAGAAAATGATATCTTGCTGCAGAAACAGCACCATGAAAATGTCAGTAGTAGCAACAAATAGGCTTCTTGCAAGTATCCCTTTTTTAACTGAACTCTTTGCAATATTGTCAGAAAAGCAGCAACTGAACCGAGAAAACTCTTCTTCAAAAAATGTTTAATAAAAAAGAAGCTGCTCTTCTTCTTGCACACATGAAATATCTGACTTGCTTGTTTTTATCTCATTTAGCTGAGCATGCAATGACACATTGCAGTTTCTTGAAACACAGAAAATATTATTGAATTATTATCACTAAACTCAAGGTTATTTTCTCCTGAGAATCAAAAGCGTCACTTTCTAACTAAACAAAATACTATACATTCTGTTTTGCTTTTGAATGTCCTTAGAATACAGTGCAGTCAATTTCAGTTTGATAAAGATTTTCAGGCTTAAGGCCTATCACCTGAAATCTGCCAGCTAAAAAGATTTAATTATGTCCCATACAGGAAAACATGGGCTGAAGCCTATCCCAGTTCCATGTCAGTTCATCATAGCGACTCTCAAGCACACTCATACTTACTTTCACTTGCCCAGTTACCAGTGTCATTTAACATACAACTCCTAGGTAAGTGATTGAAGAAAAAACTATATAAAGGTAGAACCCCATTGTAATGAAATTCATAAGATCATAAAAATATTTTGATATAACAGAAATTCCTTTATAACAAAAATGGAGAAAACACATATACTATTGTGACTCGGTTTGCTGGCAATTCGCCGTCTCTAATGGCAATGGCACAAGCACTGCTCAGCTGCACTATTGCCTCTGCTAAACAGTAAACTAAGGCCAAAGCAATTGGTTGTCCTCTGCAGGATCAGGCTTACCGCATAACATGCTTCTCACATGATATTTAGAACACTTAACAGCAGTGTTTAACTTGCTCTTTCTTGCACTGTCCTGGGGCCTCATGCATAACACAGTGTGTAGAATTCTCAATAAAACTTGGTGTATGGACAAAAGCGGAAATGTGTGTCAGTCAGTCATTCTCCAGCCCGCTAATGTGAGTATACACAAAAAAATCCAGATGCATAAATCTGTTGATACACGAACTTCCATGTTCTCCGCTCCATAAATCCCGGTCAGCATGAAAAGTAACACTCGTGCACGCGCCTGTCTCTCCACTCCGACTCCTCCCAGAATTACACCTCTTTGAATATGCAAATCAATATAAATAGCCCCTTATGTTCTGTGAAAAGACAATGGCAAAAACACTAGGAAAAAGAAGAATTTCTGCAAATACCAAGTAGAGACAAAGAAAAACTTACTATTTGTTGGTTTAAGCAGTGATATAAACAACAAAAGGAAGTTGATTGAGTGACAGAGTGGCGGAGAAACTCAAAAGTTCAAGTTCAGAAAGTCGAACACAGTGCCCGAAATAAATAAGAAGTGGTCAGATATCAAAGTCACCGTGAAAAGGCGAGTCGTAGACCACTGTCTGAGTGTCATATGGAAGCATATTAGAGTACAGAGAAAAGAAAAAAACTGGGACACTGTGAAAAAAGGTTGAAATTTCCACTTTAATCAAGAGAAAAGCCAAGCAAAATGACAACTTTTATTGGCTAACTAAAAAGATTACATCTTGCCTGAAGAAGGGGCCTGAGTTGCCTCGAAAGCTTGCATATTGTAATGTCTGAAGAAGGGGCCTGAGTTGCCTCGAAAGCTTGCATATTGCAATCTTTTTAGTTAGCCAATAAAAGGTGTCATTTTGCTTGGCTTTTCTCTACATTCATAATGGCTAACACGGTACAACACCCTAGTACTACACTTTAATCAAGTAGTTTATTTTTGTCATTAAAGTATAACGTCATAAACTTCATCTTAACATTGTTTAATTTGATAGTTTCTCAAATCCCATCGTAACTAAAGTAGCACATTAAATGTTTCGTATTCTATGTGTTCTTCTATGTACTGCTACGTGTGTGAATTAGCAGGTGCTTCTTAAATGGGCTTTCTCTTATGCCGACATAAGGACACTGAATACATTACATTCATGATGTTACAGCTCTATGAAAAATTTAAATACTAAGATATATACTTAAAATCATTTTCATGATGATAGGAATTAAGCATGTATAAAACATTGAGGCATGCTGGCGCAGTGGTAGCAACAAGCTGGCGCCCCTTCCAGAGATTTTTCGTGCCTCCTGCAAGATGCTTGCTGCGCAGTGCGCAACCCTCAATAAAATAATTTACTGCAGCAGTACTGTCTCTTTCAAAAGTACTAACCTCCAATTCCCGTCCTTTCTTTTTTTTTCTCCAAATAACGAATTGCCACACAATCAGCTCTTTTATAAATGTCAAGCCATCTGTAAGCTTAGAATGCCGATTCTTCAAAACTTTTAAGGAACATCGAAATATATTCATACTACATGTTTAATTATTCCATACATCAATCCATCCAGGGTTGTACCAGTCCCAGCAAGCATACAGCGCAAGGCAGGAACAATCCCTGAACGGGACGCCAGCTCATCACTGATGCTGCACCACCGAGTCCTCTCATATTTAATCACTGAAAATATACATTATTTGAATAAAGTTAAAAATGTATCTGTATAATGTAATATATATACTTTACTGCATTTCAACTTAAAAATGGTATCAAGAGTTCAACAAATATAACGCCTGGAAATCTAAATCGACTTAGAAACCAGTCATCATCATCTGTAAATAAGTGCTCTCTTCTATTGAATTGAATTGAATTCCTTTATTCTTATTGTATAGTACAATGAGATTCAATATGCAAATCCTCCATAAACTTATTTTACTATAAAATGGTAAAATAACAACAAGAACAACAATAATAATAATAATAATAATAATAATAGGATAAAAAAACAGTGAAAAATATACAATATGAAAGCATAAGTGGCTCCGGTTGTGCAATATTACAACTGTAATGCAAGTTTACAGTGATGCAATTGTACTTATAAGTACAAATAGTTCTACCGGGAGCACTTGATGGACTGATTGAGTGCGTTTATAACTCTTGGGATGAAACTGTTTCTGAACCGCGAGGTCTGTACAAGAAATGCTCTGCAGCGTTTGCCGAATAGGAGAAGTTCAAATAGACTGTGAGCATGGCTGAGTCAGCGTGTGCTGGAAGCTGTATCCCGATAATCCTCTTTCTCATCAGCTGCTGTAGAGCTGTGATTCCACACTCAGATACAGTGAGTTAAATACTGGTACACTGATAGTAACAACGCTAAAGTGGTTATGGCATTTGGAATAGTCTGGCCATTCGGTGCACCATTATATGGTTACAGGTTGATTACAATAAGATGCCTTGAACTAAAAAACAATATGAGGTTAATTTCAGGGTATTTGATAAAGGATGTGAATCTAAAAAATAAAGGGAAATCACACAGGAACAGTAGCACTGCTTTGACGCTGGGTGCCACCAGTTTGCAAAACCGAGAACTTGTGTACGCAAGGGATTGAGCTGCCATGAAAATGTGAGTGGATTTATGCCAAATTTAGTTTTTATACATCGTAATGTGAGCGTGGAAACAGGTGTATGCAACATGAGGCCCCTGGTCTGTCACAGCAGTGATTCCGAGCTGCTGGTGTTCTTCTAATCTGAAGATTGGAGCTAAAGCAGGACGATTGCTGTATCATGGCTCCTATCTTGCATGCTTGAGTGCTGAAGTAACAGCTCCTCTTTTGAGTGAAGTCTTGAGATTATACCTGTCTTCTCTATACATTAATAAAGTACCTGTATTTTCCTTGAAAACCTGGACTCATCTTCCTGTCTATCCTGCAACTCTGTGACCCAAGGTTGACAAAACGTGTATAAAAAACAGCACTTCTTAAACTGCAAAAAATATTTTATTTGAAAATGAGATGTTAAATGTAACTCTTTTTTTATAAAAATATGGGTATGAATACAGAATGAAAATGAGACATTAGATGTATTTTTTTTTCAGCATAAACTGACTCCATTTCTCACTTTTTTCGTTCATTGCAAAGAAAACTTTGAGGAGTGCTATGAAACTTGAACAGTACAGTATGTGTAAATGACACAACTACCCAAGTGGACGCTAGGTGAAGCACTGACTAAGAATTTGGCTATACCTGTGTCATGTTGCGCCTATACTCTCAATGAAACTGCCTGAGATGGGAAATTTTGCAACAGATTGTCACTTTCTTTTGGTCTAACAAGAAAGAGACAACCTGTTGCAGGTTTCCTAAGACTCTTTGAAAGTATAGGCGCAACATTAAGTATTTTTTGTATTGCATTATTATCTTCGGTGGCAAAAATCTGTTAAACATGATGTTGTATGAACATTTGTCTGGGCCAACAAAAAATATTTGTTATTCTGAAAATGTTGTTACTTACTGTAAGTATTCGCTATAACGGGATTTGACCTGTACCTTGGGAAAAACCATGCAGACAAGGGGAGACTGAACAAACTGGACGCAGATGGCACCTGAGCTGCATTCAAGCTAAGTCTCTTGAAGCTTTTAGTGTGCAACCATAGAGCTGCCCTTATGGAAAACTACCTTATTTCAAGAGGAACAGAGAGCCTCAGTCTCCGAAACATTGCAATAATCAGTCATTTTGAGCAAATAAATATAGAGATTTTGTAAAATTTAACAAAATAGGAATGTAGAAATACCTACCACGTATAGACTATTACTTCAGGCAAATTACCAAAGATTGTCATTTAGGGACTAAAAAAAGTGAGAACATGTGACCAACGCTACTCAACTTCTTTTCTGACATTATGTCTTGAAATCTAAATAATCTAAAACAGGGCTTCCAATCCTTTTCAGTATTATTATTATTGTTTTCAATTTGCAATGTTTATGGAAGTTAAGTATGACTGGGATGTACTGGAAATGTATGTGAGACTTCTGTTGAGGGTTGCTTGTCTGTCACCGAGGTGACAGCAGATTCGCAGTGCCACAGAATCAATTACAAGCTGACCACTGCCACATGCAAAGTGCCAGTTGCCTGATGAGAGATGCAGGGAACATTATATCTTGGCCACTGACCTGGCCCCAACCCTGCCTGTTTGCTGTGATAGTGTATATTAGAATGGATAGATCCTGCTACAATAAATAACCTTTCTGTTCCTGTTTTGAGTTAAATAATTCTGGTTCTGCTAAAGCACTGAGTCTCAGCCTCGTCTTTGGGGTGCAAGACACCAACTCACGTGTCATAGTATATAGGAAAAAATAGGTAGATAGAAATAAAATTATTTCTTATTTTCTTTACTTTTGAGTAAAATAATCAGCCTTTGATCAGTTTTATAATTCACACAAATTGCCTGGATGGAGGAAATACACAGAGCTGTTTGACATTCTTAATCTGTTTAGTTTTCACTTATGCAGGTGCTATTCAGTACTGAATAAATTATATATCTAAAAAAAATCACAGTTTTTACAGTTTCTAAATACTTTGCTATTAAAATGTTGTTTATTCTTTTGCAGCATTCTCAAGGAATGGAATTGGAAGCCTTTTCTAAAAGTTGTGAGTTGTTTTTTACATCAAAGGTTTTGACTAATTATTATTGACAATGATCAAAAAAATATGTTGTTCACCAAAATTCTAAAATATTACAAAGCGAAAGCACTAAAATGAAAACTAAACAGGGTCAAATGCTATCAGAGACAAAATCAAAATATTGAAAATAAAGAATACCTAACTGTATTTGCTCACTTATTAAATCCGTATCTTGGACACAGAGACTTCTGTGCTACAGTGTAATTTATTAGCAAGTCAGAGATGAGTACCTATCAACCAGACAAGATCCTCTAGTATCCCATTATCCTCCTTTACCAGCTTATAAAATGGTAATGTGACCCAGTGCAAATTTACATAAAAAAAATTATCTAAAGCGGAAAATATTTTCTAACTTACAAAATGAGTTTTCCAGTTCTTAACACCTTCTTGCCTCTAACACCTTTCTATACTTCCGTGGACTCTCTTTATCCCACCAGTTGAACCTTTGTCCATCTTATCTCTCCTCCTGCCCAAAGAAGCCTTTTAAGACCATAACTACTTCTAGTCCCCTTGGAACCACTTCCAAGGCAGGTGCTGGCCTCAAATTAGACCAAGAACTCACTATATTAGTTCCAAATACCCTTATACTCCCTAGCATAGTATTGCCCCAAAAGGGCTTGATTTTTATGACAATCCTTCAGTAAGGAAGGAGTGCCATTGGTGCCTATTACTGCTTGAATCCTGTCTTGCACCAATTGACTTATTTTGTCATTCCAAATACCAAAACCTCTTCCACCTTACATAATAGTACAAATATCCAAAATGACAGGACAGAGTTAAACATGATTTATATGAAAACAGATAACAGGGTTTCTAGACAAATGGAGCAATGCCTAACATTAAAGAAACGTTTACCTCAGGGAAGTAAGAAGGGGAAGGAGAATGGGCCAAACTGATGTTAAAGGAAGAGATTTGTATGCTGACTTTTAGAAGGTGAGAAAGAACAAGAACAGGAAATAGTGTTAATAAACAATTCATCACAATAGAAAATCAAAAGACTTTTAAAACTGCTATGTAGTGTTGCAAAAAAGTAACATAACAGTTGCAAAGTCATCAAGGATAGAGCTCCAGGGAGTTGGTATTACATGTAAAGGGAGACGACCAGCAAGTCTAATTTAACAATTACACAACACACTTGTAAGAGTTGAATTTGCACCCTGGTTCAAATTGCACCTAGCAGGTGAGCAGGTAATTGTTAAAAGAAGCTCAAGTTTATTATCTGCTGGGTTTGTGCTCAAATTCCATATTTTTATCTTGAGAGTTTATACTTAAAGGCTGAAGCTGTTATTTTATTATTCACTATGATAGGCATTTCTACTGACTTTATAGCAATATATATATATATATATATAAAGCTTAAGAGAAAATGACATATTTTAAGGCATAATCTTTGTTTTATTGTTATGCTTAGGCTAAGTTTCCTGTTGATGTACCAAAATTTTTACAAACCATGGGAACAAGGAAAAGGGGCAAAATCTCAGGGTCACATTTAAAAAGTCACATACTCCTAAGCTAACAGGACTATCAATTAACCTAATGGACAGGGTTGTGGTTATTTAAGGTATCAATATTTGTCATGTCCCGTTAGCAACTGGATGTAACCAATCAGGTTAAATGTTTTCTGATTATGTAATTAATTTTTAATTTTTTTTTTTAAATTTCTGCCACATGCTTGTACATTATCTCAACAAACACAAAAAAGCAGGAGTAGTTCAGTAAGTCATTAAAATTATTTAAACTAGAACAGGCTACTACAATCAGTTAGACAAGTTACCATTTTTGCAACACGTTTATGAGCTTCACAAAGCTAGAAGAGGTTTGACAGAGAGCAGAGCAAGGCTTTTGAACACAAGCATGGCTGTTGAACATATATCAGGATGAGCAGGAAAGCTAAACACTATAGGAAAGTTAGCATCAGTGCTTTTAAAATTTGAGAAGTAGCAGCATCAGGAAGATATACTGTAGTAAATGCAAAGTAAAAAGAAGGCTACTGTATTCTAGCTAAAGTAGGTAAGCAGCTCTTTTGCCTTGATGCCTGGTCCAACATGTTCCAGGAACATTAGCAACAAAATTATTGCATCTGTAGTCTATTAATGACAATTCAAAATAACAAAACTCACAAAATATTTACTAGCCTGTTTACTGACAATGAAACAATAGGTAATGGTTTTCTCCTAAATGAACTGATTTATTTAGATGGTAAATGCAAACAAACAAGAAAGCAAATTCCCAAACAGTGTGATTATTTGTTGTTTCTCATTGCAAATAACCATTATTATTAAAAAATCCATAGAATTTAATCAGCCACAGAGGGTTGAAACTTTCTACATTATGGTATCATCATAGTCAGCCTTTAACAATTTAAAATAAATAAAATGAAAATTAATAAACCTAGCACCGGAACTGATTCTTTAACACTAGAACTCCTGAAGTCTATGAAAAACTTGTAATCCCGGCCCACCTTAAATTCCTTCGCAGCTCTCCATTCAGTGTCTTTTGTTTTATAAATGTGTTGATCAGCATAAGCAGCAAGCAGCCTGCTATACCATCGTCCCCAACCACCACAGAAAGGGCAAAAAGCTCTCACAACTCAAGCCTTGTTTATGTGGGAGTGAGGTACCTGGAGCTGTATAGGGCAAATAATATATCGTTATTTGGAACACATAACGACACATAACATTTCATGTGTTTCCGTGTCTACAAAGATCTATGTAAGTGTAGGATGACAGGAAATGCAAAATATGTTGAACAAATACCTAAAAGACAAACTTTATTCATGTTTTAGTACTAAAGACAAAATTTTAACACATTACTAAAACAGAAACCTTTTTCATACATACATTTCATGTGTGTTCCATGTCTAAAACAATCTATGTAAACACATCGCTAAAACAGAAACATTTTTCATGTTTTAGTAATAATTGACAAAATGTACACATAAACTGTATAATATGTGAAGACCGAAATCCAAATATCAAATTAACACTTTCATAAAAGGTACAATTATAACAAAACAAGTATGCTTTTATTCAAGAATATAACCGAAGAAAAAGAAATCGGGTTAGTGTACTTCATTGACACGACTTCTTTAGTACAGTGGTTAGAACTGCTGACTCATAATCAACAGGCTGCAGATTCAATCCTGGCCGCTTCCCAGAATAAACATTTTGAGTAGGGAGCTGCTCTTATTGTTACTATTATACAGTAAAAACATACATTGGATTTCAGTCTGTAACAGCCGGTGTAAATGTATGGTACTTGTAAAGGTTAGCATTTTTTTTTAATACAGTTTTATTCTCTCAGTCACATTCATGCTCACCCCAATCTGACACTGCTGTTTTCAAATAAAGACATGCTATAACTGAGGTGAATTCAGATGTGGATGAGGGTTCTACATCAGAGAAAGAGAACAGAAGCCCTCCCCGCAAGAAACATCCAGTCACATATAAGAACAACACAGCTGCACCAGTTGTAAAGGCGAAAGGTGGCACCATTTGAATGCAGCAACAGATCAGTCTGCCCCACACCTCTCCTTCAAAGGAAAAGCAGGGCTTACAGAGCTCGCCAAGATGCTGATGGAGAGGTGCGAAGGGATTTAAGGTGGGAGGGATTACAAGTTTTTTCATAGGCTTCAGGGATTCTAGTGTTAAAGGAAGAGCTATTCTTTTAAAATGTATTCAAAGGTGAAGGTCTTAGAGTACAAAAGGGTTTGGCATTTTACCTTAAGGTCAGAAAGTACAGTATATGCATATTCAAGGCTTGTACTGTAAGAACAATGAAGAGGTAAATTTTATATAAAAAAAAAAATTGTGGGCTGCTCTTTAGGAAATTTGAAACCATAAAATGTTCATACTGCTTTACTGGGAATCCCCTGGCAAACACTTAACCTGTCTATGATTTTAACATAATAATGCCTTTTATGTTATAATTAGATGTAAAATATTTTGAGATGACATATACCATAAATGTTGATTTTCTATTTGAAGGCAAAAGAAAGAGAAAACAAATGGGTAATTATAGGAAAACTTGCCAATCTTGGCATCAAGGTTACATTCATACTGCAGCTAAAAGTTCAGATTTTTAGTTCATAATCTATTTTTTTTTACTGTTCTGAAAGTGGTGTGTGCATTCCAAAATCAGACAATTGGGACCTAATAGACAACAATGAATACAAACAACATGCTGCTGCACTACTTCATATGGTTTTCAGTGGAGGAGATCTACAAATTCATCAGCTTATGATGGCAAGGTAGAGAAACAGATAACAAAAAAACACCCATAGCCTTGTGTGCAGTTATTGAATCTGAATATCTGTGCACACAGGAGAAGGAGCCAGGAGTGGTGAGCACAGCATGTGGATGAATTGGATGCAGAACAATGGCTTAAGATTTTTCAGAACATTGAATGGTACTTTTGATTGCCTACAGCATTATCTGTTCCTAAAGACACAGTCAGAAAAGTATGCACTTGAGGTGTATCTGTAAACACTATACACTACAGTGTATATAAATATCTTTATATATACTACGCTACCATGGCTGTTCATTTGTCTGTCCAGAATTTTAAATCACCTGTAGCTCACAAACCGTTTAAACTATTGACCTGTAATTTGGTACACATATACTACGTGACATCTACTATCTGCTTTCGGGGTGATGATTGACCTCCAAGGTTATTCCTCTTTATATTTTTATTTTATTTTATTGTAGAATCAACTCTCAGCAGTGGGCAGCAGGGCTGCCATGTGGTGCATGCGTACGGGCGCTGTTCTCATTCCTACCATCTTCGCTGTCACTTCCCCTTCCTCTTCATATCTTAAATAATTCTTGAGGCAGATTGAAGACTTAAGTCCCAATTAAGTGAAAAATGAAATAAAACATACTAAGTAATTGCAACACAAACACTGACTTAATCAGTTTTAATGCAAAAAGATGCCGATGAAAGAAGAGAAGTATGTGTGCCGCTAGGGTGCAGAAAAGAGGAGCTGCTCAGGAAGCAGCAAACGCATCAACCTCTGAGCAAACGAATGCTAAATGTACAGAGAAGGAGGATGAAAACTAGGAATGCTCATGTCAAGTGTATTCACTGCACATTACAGTGCAGTGTGCAGTTACTATATATAATATATTGTAGCGTCCCAGCCAGGTTGGGTCTTTTTTTTTTTTTTGTGTGTGACTGTTAGGTCCGATTAAGGGAGGGCGGAGTACAGCACAGAAGACTGAAAGCAGGGTATTGATTGATGCGGTAAGGGGGGGGGGGGACCCAGGATGGGAGGAGGGGTTGGAGAGGGTGCTAGAAGGTTGTTTTATTTTTGGTGTTTGGGGTTTTCAAGGTCAGTGTTTCTTTTCTTGACTCTTCAAGTAAACCTTTTGAGAGACTTTACTACGTCTGTCTGTTTTTTTTTAACTTCGTCTTTTTTCGAGCCTTGTGCAGAGGTCGCTAAAAATATATATATAAATGGAGGCAAAGGTCTGTGATACAGTTTGCATACTTATAGCTGGAAATCCACAAAGGGAGCAAATCAAAAAATAGTTTTTTATTTCTAAACTTTTAATTCCTACCACAAATCCAAATCACAGGAAAATGATTAGATTTACAGGAACCCATAGCAATATATAACAAATAAAGAGGGGAGGATTGATGTTGATCACATGTTTAATCAAGGTAGTTTAATAATGTCCATTATACCTCAGTGGATGTGACAGATGTACTATTTCATAGCTGCTCAAACTAACAGTTTTATTTTCCTTATAAATCCTTTGTCCCATGTGAAGGTAATGTGTAAGAGTTGTTAGAACTCATTGAATAGTGTCTTTCAGCCCTGTATCTTCAACTATGAGGTTGATGTGGAGGTTAAAGCTTTAGATTTTTCAAGTTGTATATTTATAGAATGTGGATTTTGGGAGGGCAGGGGGATTGTGTTCAGATCACTATTGAGATATACACACGCTGAACCCTGCAAGCTTGTCAAAAGTGGAATGTCTATTGAACGTCTAAAGAAAAATGCTGGTACCGAGTATTGTTGTGTACCAGCCCACTTCAAGCACTGGTTACCTATATGTTAGTTTAAAAACACAGTACTTTAAAGACAATGTTTGAATTTGAAATAGATTTTTTTAAATGATATTAATTTTCCTGGGGCCTTGGTCCCCTATTTGAAAAATCACATGAATTAACACATCAACTTTGACAGCCTGTATATATATATATATATATATATATATATATATATATATATATATATATATATATATATAATATATTGTGATGGGACGCCCCTTCAACACTGCATCCGGGGGAGCAGCCATGTGATTCACTCTACGTTCCCCAGAACGCATTGTGGCAGCCCTCCTGGGTTACATCGGGGCCACAGGTGTGGGACTTCAGGACTCAGACCTGTTGGGCTCTGTGGCCACCCACCGGAGGATCTGCATGGCTTAACGAGCCTCTGTGGGCTGGAATAGCCACACCCGGAAGTGCAGCCTAATTAGGCCAATTACCATCTGGAGCACTTCCAGGAGGGCTACAAAAGGAGCCTGCAGACACTACTCAAGGGCCAGAGTTGGGTGCCGGTGCCGGTGCCGGTGCCGGTGCTGCCGCCGCCGCTGCCAAGGAGGAACAGAAAGTGCTTTTATTACTTGTGTGTGTATTGCCTGTGGGTCACAGGGAAGACGTGTGCCCTCAGGTGAAGAAAAATAAAAGTTCTTGGTGTTTTACACGTGCCTCAGTGTGAGTCTGTGTCAGGTCGGGCGATATACAGCGTCCATATCACTATATATATATATATACACACATATATATATATATATATATATATATATATATATATATATATGTATGTGTGTGTATATGTGTTTATGTGTTGCATGCTATGTACAGTATATTGTGTGTGTGTGTGTCTTTTGATGGTATTGTATTATTGTAAAGTGTTCTGAGGAGAGATGCAAATAACAATTTCATTGTACTATATACACTATATACTATGCACACATGACGGTAAACTTGACTTGATATGACATTGTAACAGTCTGGGTTGGCTGTAGCTGCCATAATGGTTCTTGAACTGCAGATACCATGACTGGGATGAACTGCATAATCGATACTCAAGAGTAAGGTGTAAAAAGTGCTAGTGCTTTAATTATTCCAAAGTGTTCAAACAGTGTGGTGCTCTTCTAAATAAATAAATAAACATTTCTTGAAAACTGTGTCATTAGTGAAGGTTAAAATTCAATAAATAATCCAATAATTAGAGCCACATAAATGAGGTTAAAACCCAGAGGATCAGTTCATCAAAAGCCAAACCTTGCCTCAATGTTTCCTTTCTAAACTGACCTCTCTTCAGCTCACCATTAAGGTCTCCTTGGCTTGAGGAGGCATCCTTCATCAGGGACAGAGAACTATCACATGGGCTTGCACCCCAACCATCTCTTTCAGTCACTGCTTGGGAGCTCTAGGCCCATCTCATGCCCCTCACTGCCTTCCCTCGGTATCTGCAGGCATCCCATGAGCCCTGCTCCATTTCCCGTCTGCAGCCACTGCATGGCCTTAATGTGAGAGTCCACTCAGTGCACTGGGTTGCTCTTACTTCCTGTTCGCCTCTTGAACATCGGCAATGTGCTCCTCTTGGGTACAAACCTGACCACCTACCTGCACTCATCACACTAGCTCTGCGCAATCCTGTCCCTTTTTTTGCCTTTCTTTTTGTCTAACCTCCATGCTTCTCTTTCTTGTCTCTTAATCCCCCTGTTTCCTGCTCAGGCTGCTTTTGTACTGTTATGGATGTAGGTGTACTGACGCTGATTATGGCCATCAGAGCACTAACCAGACAATCAAGCAAACCACATGTACATACACATGAATGCACAATCACTCAATTACCTCATCAGCACTCTGAAGCTGCCCCTGCATGCTAAAAACAAAAGCCTTTATTTATTTATTTTTAAAATACCCGACACCACACACCCCTCTAATGACTGTCATGTGAAAGTGATCTAAAGTTGATCTGATATATTTGTATTCAATGTGTTTTTTGCTGTTCACACTTAACCAAAAAGATCTGATCTGTGTCAAATATGGGTTAAAGAGTTAAAAAAATGGAACTAAACTGTAGTGTGAACGTAAAATTTAATGTAACAGATTAGAAAGCTTGTCCTGAAATAAAGAAATTAAAAAGAAAAAAACATATTTTGAGATTAAAAAGAAAAAAACAGGGAAATGTTTTCTATTTTTTTGTGTAGTTATCTTCCTGATTGTATTTTATTTAGGAAGACTACCAAATTTTTGTGTACATACATTTATTGTTTCTTTTCCATTTGGGGACTTGCAACATTCGCTTTAAATATTACACATTTTCACTATTTTTTTGGGACATTGCTTTGATGTTTTGTGTGGGACTGTGTAAAAAAAACCTGCCTCATACTGTTTTCCATGCACCTGTAAATAAAACCCACTTTTGTTTTTACAGTTCCATCCTTTTGTTTCTGTGTCTCCCTCTCCAACACTTCTCAATTCTAATCCCAGTCAGTCCCAAGCTGCAAGATGCTCAGTGTTTAGTCTGGTGCCATTCTTCCTACTCCACAGGGTGTCACATGATTATCTCAAAAAAGGAATATAAGAAATATACAGTAAAAAAATCCTGTAGATAACATTCCAGGTTATCAAAAACTATGATTCATAATAAATTTCATAACGATTTCTGATGATCAAATCCCTAAAAAGACACTAGAAAACACTGAATAGCAAAAATGGAGTTTTGTTGATTATAATCACAGTTAACATTTTCTCTGTTGTGCCTCCATGATGACTCTAAACATTTGTGAATTGATAACACATGCACTGAAACATCATATTCTATGAAAAAGACACAGATTACTTTGATGATATTATAATCATAGAATTCTTAGAATCTTTGAATCAATTTGATATCTATGGTGTTTTCCTCTTAGGAGAACCATACTTGGAATGACAGAAGTGCTTAATTTAAAGTGGATAAAATTATGTAGGGAGAAAGTAAGAGACCATTTTTAACTTTAAAACTATTTCTTCAACAAAACATGTAACCTTTTAGGCACTTTCTCCTCATTAAATAATCAGTTGAAGTTCTGGATTTTTTTGAAGGTTGCTTTATTTATACAAAGTTACCAAGGGAGCCCAGCGCAGTTACATTATGCAGGCTGCAAACTACACAGAGATAGTATTGAAATGCCTGAGTATTTATAATTCTTGGATAACCTATGGTTATTCTGTATATAACAGTTAGTTAAGGATGTTTCTTTTGTTATGTCTGGGCAAATAATTCTGCTAATCTTTCTGAATTCCACATTATAACCTTTGAACTAAGGGGTCTACTTTTTAGCCTAAAGTATAATTTTGTTAATGTACTGTATAAGACTGGACTGCTTTGGTACTGTGTCTCTCCGGAGAATCCTTGGGTACTGCTTGTTTCACTTTGTGTCGAATGAGCGGTTGCTCATGGAGTCCTGAATGAGGCACATTACCTGCATTGTGAGGGAGCATCAATTACGGCACTATGGCCATGTGGTGCAATTCCCTGAGGGTGATCCAGCTTGCAGGATCCTCATTGTTGGGGATCCAAGTGGCTGGACCAGGCCAAGGGGTCACCCACGTAACACCTGGCTGTGGCAGGTAGATGGTCATTTCTGAAGGGTGGGACTGGGCCGTGTGTCTGCCTGGGGAGTTGCCAACCGGGATGCCGAGCTGTTTTGTCGTGCGGTGGGTGCGGTAACGCACTGTACCAGTGCATGCTCCCCAACTTGACTTGATAACATTTTTACTTAAAACCACACATTATTGGTTGAGGATAAAAACATTGCACAATGGTTAATATTTCTTAACACAAATTATATTAGACTGATGAGGTAAGTTATCAAATTGTCTAGCTGAAAGAAGAACAACTGACTCCATCAAATGTCCATATGTGAATAGTTTGGAAATATTTGCTGTGTAGGAAATTATATGGTGTGCTGGGAATAGGGGATTGTCAGAGCTTTTTTATTTTATACAGAGCTTTTTTATTTTCTGATGTATTCACTTAATTCATATTTAGAGTTTTCTTTACAGAATTTCTGTGCTTGGTGATGACCTTTTCTATTATAACAAGTGTTATAAATCATTTAAAACTGGAAATAGTAAAATCTCTTTGGCAAATGACATATTGATATACTGTATGTGTGGGTGTATCTGGTGGTCTGTTTACCTTGAAATAGCTAGCTCTGACTGCATCAAATTATTAAATGTAATGGGATGTGAAAACTGTTATATACGTAATATGTCTAAAGTCAACAGCTGTTGCATAGTTGAGATGGTATCATGGTATCACATCTCTTCATCTGATCAACTTCTCTGCAATTTGAGTCCTGTCTGTAGTACATACTTCATTTTAGATCAGGCAAAACTATTTTTAAGGTAAACCGTCACTTTAACCTTACTTTAATTGCAACCACGGATAATATTTTTTGTATAAAATTATGGGAAGGGAATGATTTGCAGAATAACCTTCCAAAACCTTCACCTGCATTGACTGCACTTATTTTGTTTTTAATATATTTGCGTACTTTATTGTTCAGTTTAAGATACCTGGCAAATTCTATTCTGTCTTCTTTTATAATTGCTGAGATTTCTTTATGAAACTTGCAGGGGGTGGAAATAAGCAATTACATCGTTTGCAAAATGAAGTGGATGAAAAGGTAACAGTAGGGAGTTCCAGCAGCCAGGTGGGCCTAATTATTTCAGCAAACTGCCTGCAGCATTCTGAAAATAAAAACATCAAGAAAGAAAAAAGGACTGTAGCTCCTTTTTGCAATTATTGTGGGCGTCTGTGGATTTTAATCACTTTTGGTTTAGACTAAGAAGACAGCATTAAGATGAGGTGAACAACGCCCTAAACAACAAGAGAGTGAAGATGTGGATGAGGTATTTAAAAAGGTTAAGGCTTTTAGCATTAATCAGTTTTTCTTCCATAGACCTCTCAAACTAAGCTATATTGCTTTTAAAGTGAGATATCACGCTGGTGATGTGGTTTGTGCAGCTGCTTCAGAGATTCTGCATCTAAGGGTTGAATCTAATGACCATATGCTGTGTGTATAGAATATATGTAGTACATTTTCCACAAGTTTGTGTGGGTTTTCCCTTCTTACTGCAGTTTTCATCCCACTTTGCAAAAAGACTTAAAATTGGCCCTAAGTAGATTTGTATGAGTGGGTCCTGTGATGCACTGGATAGGAAGGGTTATCCAGGGTTAAGTATGTCAGTATGGACCTCTAAAAACTTTTTAATAGTACTCTTTTCACCAGGTAGCTCTTTAATATTAACCATTTCATATGAACATAGGGAAGCATTTTGTTTGCAAGCTATCATATAAGAATAAATATCCCTCTGGACAACATCACATAGGCCTAAACTGATAAAGAAATGTATCATCTGCATAAACCCTGTCAGAAAAGTGTTTAAAGTTGTATGAAGCTATTATGTAAAAAGTACTATTTCAACACTGTTGTATCATGAAGGGCACCACTTTGCATATCTGAAGAAAGTGGCTTTATGTCTCCAAAGAGTCAAAACTGAAAGAAGCTGTAATTCTCAGATCCTTGCAGATACCATACCGTTGCATGTTAACTCCACAAAGCTTACAGCTGCCTTCTCTAATGTTCATGTTTTTATGACAAAAGAGGTGAAGCAAGGTTTGAGTAAAACCCACAATGCTAGCCAAAGTTGCACAATGAGTCTTTAAAATATTAAGGTGGTCAGTATCAGAAAATTTTTGTTGCACAGCTAATGTTATTACGTGACTTGGAGTGATGAAAGCTAACAGTGTTCAAGGGATTTTTTGACCATAATTCACTGTCGTACAGGCAGTCAGTGTTGGTGAGAGATGTAATCATTGCACTGGGTCTTTGTTAGAATTCTGGCAGCAGCATTGTAAACTTGATGAAGTCATTTGATACTTTGAACAAGACGGCCATTAAACATGAACTACAATAATACAGTTGAGAACTGATTAATGCATGACAGTGTATTTCTGCATTAGAAGCCGAAAGGAAAGGATCCAATACTGGCAATGTTCCACAAGTGTTTAAAATGTCTTAACAAAAGTAGTGATTCTGTTTTCAAAACTTTGAGCACTGCAAAGAATACCGGAAAGCCAAATGACAGAGGGTGAAGGTGAAAGTTTGCCAGAGTCAAGGTCCTGTGAGGAGAAATCCCGCTTTCTGATTTGAGCTAGAGATTCTACAAGAAGCAAATATGTAATTCAAGCAGGCAATGAAATACTGTATATATTTGAGTATATACTTTCCCTGTTTGTTACAAAAAATCATAACTTTCAGCATATTTCTGAATTGAGCTGTGCTTGGCCATGACATTGAGTTCTCTTCCTCCCCTTGAAAATTCTGTTCATAAACGATACACATAAAAAGAGTGCTAGTATGGATCTCTGACTTAGCTTACCAAATGTAATTGTCTCACATGTAGATATTTAACTGTTGACATGTGAGAAATATCAGGTAAATGTAATAAAAATGATTTAAAAAGCAATTGAATATAACAAATTCAGCTTTTCATACATTTAGTAATTTAAACAAGAGACAGCAAAAATATAGTGAACTGATTCTCATGCAGGATGAGTTAAGAATACAAAACAAAAATGCTGATTATTTATAAAAATTTGTTGATCTGTAACACATGAGGAAAAAAGTGTTTTCACATATTCATTCCCTGTGGTCAGATATAGTATCATTACTGAAAACCTACTTAAATAGTAAGTATCAGTTTCACTTGAAAAGTGACTGGATTGGTGAATTGCTTTATTCTAGCTATACCAAGAAAACCTGAGGACATATAAGATCTGTACAAGCACCGTATCATGGTGATGGTGAAACTAAGCAAAACTAAATTAACTTTGATTAATATATACACATTAAAGTCAGATGATAAAAAATTAATATCTAAAGTTTTCACATTAATTTTCATGAGCTTATAATACTTACAAATTTTGTGTTGTACCCTGATTTAGGTTTATCTACAAGCTGTAATTGCAAAATCTAAAACTGCTGCAATAACTTCACATTTTATTATAGGTCATAACCTTCTAGACCCAATGAGATAGTTCTACCCATGTTTCAGACAATATTGCTTTATTATTGACTATTTTTTTTTATTAATCACAACAAATTCCTCAGTAAAATATAACTGTCCCAGGTTGATTTACAGCTTGTAGAAGAACAAACCAATGAGACTCTGTGAAATCTAAAATTACATATATTCATAACTAATCAGGACATTTGCAATCACAATGGCTAACCAGCAGAATGTTATTTATAAGAAACTGTCAGATAAGTTAGTCTTCAAATGTTTGAGGAAATTAGGACAAATAACATGATGCTCAAAATCCACGCCAGACATCAGCAATTGGTATTTCCAAAAAAAATAAAATAAAATCCCTTGACTGTGCATCCTATAGACTGATATTGCTGCTGAGAACTGATGCTAAGCTTTTGAAGAAAGTTTCAGCTAAAAGAATAGAGCACTCCCCACTATAATATCACATGTTCAATGTATATTTGTTAAAGGTAAGCATCTATTGTCAAAACTTTGATGATGAGTGTATCATATGACTCTATTGTAGGATGTAGAACCACAAGGCACCGTCCAGAATTGTTGACTCTTTTTGCAATATCTATTGAACCTGAGGCTATCTGTCTTTGGCAATTGTTAGAGATAAAAATAGTCATAAAGGAACTTATAAAAAAAACAACATTTCTGTTTTGATGACATAGTTCTTTTCATCACAGATCCAAACTCTTAACTGACACTCATATTAAATATATAAGATGAAACTTGTGGGAACTCCAGATTCAAAATGTATTTACACAAGAGTGTGCTATTCCCAATCAAGTCACTTGCATGCTGTACTAAATTATACTACATGTCATTAATTCTCTTAAACATATCAGATATCTAAGAGTCAGAGTTAAACAAAAATTAAAAATGTTACTTTAAATTAAATTCTCTTGATAGGACTGGAATCACCAAAAAAGTTATTTGTGGCCTTCTATTCAGGTCTGTTTAGTTGGGAGAACTAATATTGCTAAACTGAATAAGCTTCTAAAACATTTATTCTCTTTTAGAACATACCTATATATTATCACAACTTCACAATATGTTGATCTGAATGGTTTGTTTTCCTTAAAAATATTCTAATGTTTAAAATCCTTTTTCTAAAGGTTAGATTTAATGGTAATTTTCTTTATCTGGAATGCAAAAAATCTACCTATTAAAAGAAAAACACTGCAAAGATCCAAAGCAGAGGATGGCATGGTGTTACATAACTCCCAGTTTTACTACTGCACTGCAAATATTTGTATTTTTTGACTATGGAAAAAGCTAAAAAGGTATTGGAACAACTTCTTGGTTAGCCTTTCAAAGCAAATGCTACTCAATCTCCTCTGTATATGTTTGGCTTTTTATGTTGAACAATTTTGTAGCAATTCTTTGTGTAACATATCTTGACCTTTACAGACCTCACAAACTCACAGAGTGAGGCCACTGAAGGAGTATAAAAATGTACAATACTCTGTGGCATCATAACAGAGATCCAAACTGCCTCTGGAAGCAACATCAGCACAAGAACTGTGTGTTGGGAGCTTCATTAAATGTGTTTCCATGGCCAAGCAGCTGTGCAAAAGCATACGAACATCATGCACAATGCTAGGTATCAGCTGGAGTGGTGTAAAGCACACCACTTTTGGTCTTTGGATCAGTGGAGACAAATTCTGTGGAGTGATGACTCACACTCGCTTTAGTATCTGAACAAATCTGATTTTGGCAGAAGCCAAGAGAACTCTACCTTCCAGACTGTATAATGCCTACTGTAAATTTTGATGGAAAAGAGATAATGGTCTGTTCAGTATCTGAACAAATCTGATTTTGGCAGAAGCCAAGAGAACTCTATCTTTCAGACTATATAATGCCTACTGTAAATTTTGATGGAAAAGAGATAATGGTCTGTTCAGTATCTGAACAAATCTGATTTTGGCAGAAGCCAAGAGAACTCTATCTTCCAGACTGTATAATGCCTACTGTAAATTTTGATGGAAAAGAGATAATGGTCTGTAGTTTTTCAGGGTTTAGGTTAAGCCGTTTGGCGTCAGTGAAAGGTATTGTTAATCCTACAATATACAAAGACATTTTAGATAATTCTAACTCTTCTAGTAATCACTGGGCACATGTGCACAAAGTCAGGTCCATAATAACATCACATTTTCAGACATGAAGGAACATGAGAGGCCTGTTTAGAGCCCTGACCTTAACCCTATTGAACACCTTTAGGATGAGTGAATGTAGATTATGAGCCAGGTCTTCGGTATCTTCTGACATCAGTAACTGACCTCACAAATACTCTTTTGGCTGAATGGATACAAATTCCCACAGACACGCTCCAAAATCTTACAGAGAGCCTTCCCAGGACAATGGAGCCTGTTATAGCTGCAAAGGGGGTGCAACTCCATATTAGTGCCCATGGTTTTAGAATGTGATGTCCAACAAGCCCATATCGGTGTGATAGTTAATCATCCACAACCCTTTGGCCATATTATGTAACTTAACTCTAGTACCATTATCTGTACTCAAGTTTGTAGTATGGCACTGCCCATAGAGAAGTGACTGGAATTAGGGGAGTTTTTTTTTTCTTTTTAAATTTATCAAAGTGTTGGTGCATTCATTAATTTTAAAATGACATGTGCATTAATGAAAACAAGCGATATACAAAAAAATAAAAAATAAAAAGACTAAACACAAAAAGAAACATATTTCCTGCAAGACCAATATTAAAAAATATCAAAATCTCAATATTTGTTTCATTAAGCAATACTTAATTAAAGTAAATAGGGATGTTATTAAATCTATATAAAATATTAAATTTGTTAAAACTGCTTAGTTAATAAGCATAAAAACTATCAAACACAAAAAATTAATTGTACATATATTTGAACATTATTTACCACTCTCAACTGATTTTTCATCTGAATCAGTCCTACTCCCATGTGGGGTCCCCCAGGGTTCCATTTTAGGGCCACTACTTTTTCAATCTACATTCTGCCTTTAGGTGCAATTTTTAGAAAACATGCAATTTCATATCATCTATATGCTGACGACTGCCAAATTTATTTTTCCCTTAAGCCAACTGACTCCACCAAACCTCTCCTCGACTGCCTATCTGACATTAAGGATTGGCTGGCTGTAAATTTCCTTCACCTGAATGATTCAAAAACCGAGGTCATTGTTTTTAGTCCCGACTACAAACAGATTCCATCTTTTGGCCTCGACTCTCTTCCCACTCCAGTAACTTCATCTATCTTTAATCTCGGAATCAAAATGGATTCGTTCCTGAAAATGGATGCTCAAGTCAACAGCACAGTAAAATCCTGTTTTTTCCAGCTCAGGCGTATCGCCAAACTCAAGCCTATTCTGTCTAACCATCTCCTGCAATCAGTAATCCATGCATTTATTACGTCCCGGCTTGATTACTCTAATTCCTGCCTTTATGGTATCAGCAAAGCCACTCTTTCTAGACTACAATTGGTTCAAAATGCGGCTGCAAGGCTTCTAACAGGGAGTGGCAGAGGCCAACATATTACTCCAATTTTAAAAATCTTACATTGGCTGCCGGTTAGATTCAGAATCGATTTTAAGATACTCCTCCTAACTTATAAGGCATTAAATGGTCTAGCCCCTGCCTACTTGAGTGTTTTGCTCCATCGATACAATCCCCCTCGCGCTCTTAGATCCGCAGATCAACTCCTTCTAACCATTCCCAAGGCACGTTTCAAAGCTCGTGGTGAAAGGGCTTTCCCCATCAGTGCACCCAGGCTCTGGAACTCCCTACCCTTAGTGGTTAGTCAAGCCACTTCAGTTGCCACATTCAAATCACGCTTAAAAACGCACTTCTTCACATTGGCTTTTAATTCTTAACTTGTTTCATTTTCTACTTGTTTTTCGCTATTTTCTCTATTTTATTGGGTCCTCTGACCTGTTTTTAGTTTTTAGTTCAAATTCTCTCTTAATGTTTGCTTTAATATTTTGTTTTTAGTCCTGTTTGTTTTAACTGCACAGCGCTTTGGTCGGTTGTAATGCTGTGTTTTTAAGCGCTCAACAAATAAATATGGTATGGTATGGTATGGTAACTCTTTTTAACAAAATTATTTAGGCATATTACCTAATTAAATACCTATTCTAGAATAGATGATAAAAACAAAATGATTTTTACTTCTAGTCATTAGTTTGCTAAATGTTTTTGTGACAGGCTGAGATGAAGAAATAAAAAAGAAGCACAAGATAAAATGAAAGAATTTTTTTTTGTGTAGTATGACATTTTTCACACATGCCACCACAGAAATTACATAAATTGGGCTCAAAATGAAGGGGACTATGCCAGAGCTTTCGTACTGCAAATATAGGGATCTTTTCAATGATAATTGGGCGTAGTACCCAAGATTTGGGTGCAAAAAACACAGCATACTGCAGGCTTACATTTTGAAAAGCTGAATGAGAGATTCAGCTGAAGAGCTTGACTAGATAACTCTGTAAACGACATGATCCACATGTTGGATTATTCTGTAACTTCCTCACTGGCACACAAAGCCTTTGATCTTTAATGGAAAGCCATATTCTCTGACCTACCTGCTGAAGATATTGCACTGATAGTAGTCAGCAAAGCACATATAAGAAGCATTTCCTTTATGCAGGTTCTAGTGTACTTTAACCTAGATTTCTGTTAGACCTCTTACATCTTGATTTGCAGTACTGTTATATTTGGAGACACTGACAACGTGGAAGATTTGTAATGAAACAAACTCAAAAATGCAAGGACGTGTGGACTGCTTTTAACAAACACTCTACTTAATAACAAAACAATAAAAAAAAATTCTTTAGTATATTTTCACACAAGGTATGTAGCTTCAAGTGCTTTATAAGAGTTTAGGAAAAAAGGATGAGAAAAAAAAAGAAAAACTACAAATAAAGCTTACGAATGAATAAATGAAATACCACAATAAATAAATAACAATATTTCAATACACACTTAAATAATACAAATATTAAAGTAAGTCCTTAATCACTCTATCATTTCATGATTATAATGAGAATTTTGATGCAATAGTCAGATAACCAAGGAAGGTGAGAAAAATAAACTCTACAGTAGATGCTGGATAACAGAAAAATTCTGCAGGGCAAAATTGTGCCTAACATAAATGTGAGCAAGTATTTCCTTATTGTTTTTTAAACTTCATCCTAGAAGATTCAATCCAATGTGTCTGGTCAATATCACTGGTCTACAAAAATTATTTTTTATTTGCTACTGGGAACTTCAGACCAGCTGTTTATTAAGTTTTTACATTGATTTTATACATGAAATCAGAATTAAGCTAGCACGTCAGATTGTTGAGATACACATCATTGCTGTTTTGATACTTTTGAATATCAATATAATATTTCAACACATTATCTGGAATTTCATCTCTGTCCCACCAAAATTGTTTTGATGTGTTTATTCTGAAAACAAACTAGAGGACGATACCAGAGATACTTTAAAACAAGTTTATGTCAATTTACCTCAATATACAGTAAAAGTGAGGTCAGCATGCTCAAAAATTTTTGAGGCAATTGCTCTTGCACCTGTACAGCACTGTCTCCTTGCAAGAACCAACAGCAGTCACCCATCATGCTCGGAGTAAATTTTCCCTGATATTGGTTTTCCATCACCTTTATATCTTGATGAAATCTTTCCCCATGCTCATTGCTAACATCGCTTAGATTTGGTGGGGAAAAGTCGAGATGAGAATGTAAAAAATGCATCTTCAGTGACGTTCTGGCTCCCGTAAGCTAACATACTTTCAGCAAATTCTCCACAAGCTCAGCATTATTCTCTGCTCTGTGACTGTCAAGAAAATTCTGGACAACCTGCACGAATGAGGGTGCTGATTCAGTAGGCTTCAGTTTCCTTTTGAACTCATCATCAAGCATCAGTTCACGGACTTCAGGACCAACAAAAACACCTTCCTTAATTTTAGCTTCACTTTTCTTGAGACCAAACTTATTTCTTAAATGCTGAAACGCATCACTTTTACTGTCTAGTCAACCTAGTTGTCCAAGACCTGGAACATCATAACTAAAAAATGGGACGTGCTGGACGAAAATGGTCTTCAGATTTGGAGTCAGCAAGTGAAATTTGTTAATGTAAAGGTGAAAGACTCCCAGTAGCAAAATAGTTGTTGACCAGTGTAGTTGAAGCATCCACATTTATTCCAACATCAAAGATGATAGCAGAATACCTCGATTGGTGGTGGCACAAAACGCCACCGCAGAAAACCAGAAAACAGAACAATGAGAAATAGAGGTCAATAAAGTGGCATTATATATAAAAAATATATATATACCATATATACTTACGTTTAAGTTCTTCTGCGGATAAGTCGGGGCTTGATTTTACTGTATAATTTCTGGTATTTTATAATGTCGGTTGTATAAGTCGAATGCGGAAAACTCACGCTATAGATCCAAGATATGCTAACACCCACCTGAGAGAGTAACCCCAGAGCACACTGCCTTTTTTTCTGTGTATTATGCCTATGTGACCACACGGTAATATCCGAACTATTCCGAAGCGACGTTTGCACTGTTTTGTGTGTTTTGTTTTTTTTTTTATCTCACGCCCTCATACACCTTTATTGTAAGAACATCCCTTATCTACAATGGAGTTTTTGATCAGAAGAAAATATGAAGCTGGTTTTAAATTAAAAGTCGTTGAAGTGGTGAAAGAAATTGGTAGCTGCAACAAAATGCGACATGTCTGAGTAGCTGGTGCGAGATTGGAGGAAACAAGAAGATGTAAATTAAAAAAAAAAAATTAAGTGTCTCATTATTGAACGGGCATATAAGTTGAGGTCTGATTTTATGATCGATTTTTTGGGTTTCAAGACCCGACTTATATGCGAATATACAGTATACGGTATATATATATATATCCCAATCCCATTCTAATTAGTAACAGAAGGAAAAAGAGTATTGCAAAAGGATCACAATTTTTCAGGGATTTAATTTATTATTATAATTGTTAAAATATGTAATCAATATGTTTGGTATCATTTTGTGCTGTGGTTTGTTTCTGGTCCACTGACTGACAGCAATTAGGTACATGATATCATTGGACTTCCAGTGTTAAATGATGGCACCCAGTAGTTCATGGCGAAACTAAAGGTAATTCATAAACTTGTCAGTAAAAAAGGATTTTTTTTTATTTTACTAATTGCAATATGTGTATTGGATTTAGGAATTTTTGTGGTTAGTATTTTTATTTACATGATTCCAACATCAGAGTAGGTTCTGTCTTGCTTTAGATGTCTTGGTTTGGATAATTTCTTGGTGCTGTACTCCTGTATATTTATCAAAAAAATTCTAAGAGAAAAAAAATGCCTAATTTTTGCTACTCCTTTCCTAAACTGCTCAAAAAAAATTAAAGGAACACTTTGAAAATACATCAGATTTCAATGGGAAAAAAATCTTGCTGGATATCTATACTGATTTGGACTCTGTAATGTGTTAGGAACAAAAGGATGCCACATCATTTGATGGAAATGAAAATTATCAACCTACAGAGGGCTGAATTCAAAAACACCCCGAACGTCAAAGTGAAAAAATGATGCGGCAAGGTAGTCCATTTTGCTGAAATTTCATTGCAGCAACTCAAAATCATACTTAGTAGTTTGTATGGCCCCCACGTGCTTGGATGCATGCCTGACAACATTGGGGTATGCTCCTAATGAGATGTCAGACGGTGTCCTGGGGGAATCTCCTCCCAGATTTGGACCAGGGCATGACTGAGCTCCTGGACAGTCTGAGGTGCAACCTTGTGGCGTTGGATGGACTGAAACATAATGTCCCAGAGTTGTTCTATTGGATTTAGGTCAGGCAAGCGTGGGAGCCAGTCAATGGTATCAATCCCTTCATCCTCCAGGAACTGCCTGCATACTCTTGCCACATGAGGCCAGGCATTGTCGTGCACCAGGAGGAACCCAGGACCCACTGCACCAGCATAGGGTCTGACAATGGGTCCAAGGATTTCATCCCGATACCTAACGGCAGTCAAAGTGCCATTGTCTAGCCTGTAGAGGTCTGTGCGTCCCTCCATGTATATGCCTCCCCAGACCATCACTGACTCACCACCAAACTGGTCATGCTGAACGATGTTACAGGCAGCATAACGTTCTCCTTGGCTTCTCCAGATCCTTTCACGTGTGTTACATGTGCTCGGGGTGAACCTGCTCACATCTGTGAAAAGAACAGAGTGCCAGTGGTGGACCTGCCAATTCTGGTATTCTATGGCAAATGCCAGTTGAGCTCCATGGTGCCAGGCTGTGCACACAAGGCCCACTAGAGGATGTCAGGCCCTCAGGCCACCCTCATGAAGTCTGTTTCTGATTGTTTGGTCAGAGATATTCACACCAGTAGCCTGCTGGAGGTCATTTTGTAGGATTCTGGCAGTGCTCCTCCTGTTCCTCCTTGCCCAAAGGAGCAGACCTTCTGGCAATGGCATGTATTGATGTGCCATCCTGAAGAAGTTGGACTACCTGTGCAACCTCTGTAGGGTCCAGGTATCGCCTCATTCTATCAGTAGTGACACTGAGAGTAGCCAAATGCAAAACTAGAGAAAATACAGTCAGAAAAGATGAGGACGGAAAAATTAAACCATTGCGTTTATTGGGGGTCGTCTCATTGTTGCCTCTCCACTGCACCTGTTGTTAATTTCATTAACACCAAAGCAGCTGAAACTGATTAACAATCCCCTCTGCTACTTAACAGACTAGATCAATATCCCAGAAGTTTAATTGACTTGATGCTATACTCTGTTTAAAACGTGTTCCTTTAATTTTTTTGAGAAAAAAGAAATTCTGCATATGAACAACAACATTTATTTATATAGCACATTTTCATACAAATGATGTAGCTCAAAGTGCTTTACAGGATGAAGAAAGAGAAAAAAAGACAAAATATATAAGAAAATAAAATTAGGCAATACTAATTAACATAGAATAAAGGTAAGGTCCAACGGCCAGGGAGGACAGAAACAACCAAAAAAACTCCAGATTGCTGGAGAAAAAAAATAAAATCTGCAGGGGTTCCGAGGCCACGAGACCACCCAGCCCCCTCTAAGCATTCTACCTAACATAAATGGCCTCAATCAGTCCTCATTATATTCAGGGTTCTCATGGGAGAACTTCACGATGATGGTCATGTGGACTTCTGGCCTTTAATCCATCAATGTAGGGGCATCACAGTGCTTTGATCAGGTGGTGGTGGCACAGATCGCCACCACAGAAAACTGGAAAAAGAACAGCAGAGAAAGTAGGGGTTAGTATGGATTTCGGAGCCAACATGAATGATAATGATAATTAATTGAATATACAGAGCATCAGGATTAAACTAAAATGAAGGTATGAGAAAGCCATGTTAAAGTAATGTGTTTTTAGCAGTTATTTAAGTGCTCCACCGTATTAGCCTGGTGAATTCCTATTGGCAAGCTATTCCATATTTTAGGTGCATAACAGCAGAAGGCCGCCTCACCACTACTTTTATGTTTAGCTCTTGGAATTCTAAGCAGATACTTATTTGAAGATCTAAGGTTACGATTTGGAGTATAAGGTGAGAAGCATTCAGAAATTTAGGATGGAGCAAGATTATTTAAGGCTTTGTAAACCATAAGCAGTACAGCAGACCCCCGCAAAGTTGCGGTTCAAGGTTTGCAGACTCAGTTGTTTGCAGATTTTTCCTTAGAACCTAACTATTAATTGTTAGCGGAAAGTGCAAATATTCTCCGCATTTTTTATGGCTTTTTTCGTGGCAATACGGTGCTGTAGAGAGAACAGGAAGCAACCGCTGAGGGAAACGCGGTTTGAGATGGTGAAAGTAGCCAATCCGAGAGTGTTATTCATTTCTCCTTGCTGCTGATTGACTGCTGCTCTGTGATGCATCTCCAGCTGAGTGTCCTCGTGTTTTCCATTTTGTTATTGTATTCATTTTGTTATTCTTAAACGCACAAGATGTCGCCAAAACGCCCTGCACCTTCTATGACTTCTGGCACTGAGCCTATGCGCCAGAAGAAGATTAAAACACTCCAGGAGAAGGTTGAACTACTGGATTTGCTCCAGGAACTAAAAAATTATGCTGAAGTAGTGCACCACTCTGGCATTAATGAAAGCACCGCACGCTACATAAAGAAGAACAGTACAGTATCTGTAAGTTTCTGTGATAGTGCCAAAAAGGTAACGATCGTAAGGAAAAAAAATATTGTCAGGATGAAATCTGCCTTGGCATTATGGATCACCGACTGCAGGAAGAAGAACATCCCCTTGGATGTTAACATCATCTGTGAGAAAGCATGGAAATTGTAGCAGCAGTTCGCTACAGGAGACAAAGTAACAACTTCCTATCACAATGTTCCTGAAGCCTATAAAGAAAAGCCAGCACGAAACCCCACCAGAAGAAGCCCCATCCAAAGATATGACTCCTCCTGAAGCACCTGAAGAAGAGGCGCCACCCGAGGAGTTTTAAATCCTCTGCATCGTACTGCACAGCTACTTCATCATCATCATCAATCTCATTCATCATTGATGAGTACCCGTACATTTTACTGTATTTTAATTAAATGAAATGATTATGTATTTACTCTACTTATAACAAAGAAAACGACAGCGCATACCAAAGAAAACGCGCTTGCATGAATTACAGTATGTATAGCGGTAACATCTGTATTTTATATTCTAGCACCTCGGGAGACATAGCAGTACAGTACTGTACAGTACACGGGTTTACCTTTACTTTCTATTTTTAGGTAATGCATTAAGGTAATTTTTTAGGTAATGTATTAATGTATTAAGCTGAGTTTGCAATGAAATTAAAGTGCTTTGGGGGCATACTGTATTTAGGGTTTAAACTATAAAAATAAGCATTTAAAAGGCATTTTTTAACCATATCCAAAAGTTGCGGTTTTTCACAATTAGGAACGTCACCCCCGCGAATTTTGGGAGCGTACTGTATTTTAAAGTCAATTCTAAATGACACAGGTGACCAATGCAGTGACATCACAACTGGAGAGATGTGCTCGGATTTTCTTTTCCTAGTTAAGATTCTAGCAGCTGCATTCTGCACTAGTTGCAATCGATTGATGTCTTTTTTTGGTAGTCCTGAGAGGAGTGTGTTACAGTACTCTAGTCAACTGAAAACAAAAGCGTGAATTAATTTCTCAGCATCTTGCAATGTTATAAGAGGTCTAACTTTTGCTATACTTCTTAAGTGAAAAAAATGCTGTCCTAGTAATCTGACTAAAATGTGATTTAAAATTCAGGTCAGAGTCAATAGTTACCCCTAAATTCTTTACCTCCGTCTTGACTTTTAATCCTAATGCATCAAGTTTATTTCTAATACCCTTATTATATCCATTTTTGCCAATCACTAAAATGTCTGTTTTCTCCTTATTTAGTTTGAGAAAATTACTACTCATCCATTCAGAAACACAAGTAAGACATTGTGTCAGTGAATCAAGAGTGTTGGGGCCATCAGGCGCTATTGATAAATACAGTTGCGTGTCATCAACATAGCTGTTGTAGCTCACGTTATGCCCAGAGATAATCTGACATAACGGAAGCACCCAGTTCAAGGATGTGAAAGATGCTGCCCAACCTGGCGGCACTGTACCTAAGGCAGTAATCTGCACTATATGGGGTACAAGCCAACACTCTCAAAATTAAAATTCGTCAATTAACCTAACGTGTAACTTTTGGACATGGGACAAAAACTGGATCCCTAGGAAAACCTCCTCAAAGTCGGGGGAAGTGGGCCCAGAAGAGAACACAGCTAAAAGAAACAATGTCTTTATGTAATTAATATAATCATACATTTTCAGGGTCTGCTTATTTATTTCAGTGCTGTTGAGAAACATAAGTCAGGACCAGCACCTGATAAGAAACTGATCCACAGTAGAGTACACTTATTCAGGAAGAAATAGTAATGTATTACCTGGAGAAAATATTTGAGACATTGCCATGGTTGAAATGCTAGACCTGGCCTCTGCAACTTTGATGGAATAATAGCACCCTAGCATTTTGTAAAGGTTTATAGGGTCATTATTGTCACATGTACAGAGAACAGTGAAATTCGTAACTTGCATAGCCTTATCAAAATGCAACACATTTTATATTATAAAGTTGAAATGATACAACAATAAAAAGTAATATGTTGCCTTCTTAAGAAGTATTACTTATTTTGAAAAATCATTCCTTAGCTCATTTCATTCCCAATAGGTGTAGGTTTTTAAAAAACTGCATTATATATTAGGGGTACTCAAAACATTAAATAATCAGTTAATTTGGTAAATTTGCAGCAGTAACTCTCTTTCACCTGCCCTCCATAATTTTTATTTCACCTCCCATCCATTATTATGGTGTAATTGCAGATATACAGATATCTTGTTTATAAGTTCAAAGAGAAAGAGGAAGTTTACAGTTTATTCTAGGTTGAAAAAGTGAGTATACTGATTGTAAAAATGTGATATGGAACAACTGAACTGTTTTAAGTCAAAGACTTTGTCAGTTTCCTGTCTTTTAAGGTGTCCTTTCCTGACTTCTTTTTTTCTTAGCATTTTCAAACACTCTGTGAACTGAAGAAATTGAAGAGCATGTCTCTTTTAATGTTTTTTAAGTCAGCATTTTTTGAGTTACCTAAGTGTACAGCCTAATGCTGACGGGATAGTGAAGATCTTACAAAGAGGTAGATGGTGACAGTACAAGTGCTTTCTGGACTGTCAAATTGAGAATATAATTTTCCTATTAGTGCACATATCATGGTGTTCCATATGCAAAATATGACAAAAGGTATATGGAACTACAATTTATACAGGCTTTATTTTCTCACCAAAGTCATCAAAATTGAATTGCAATTATATTTTGTGGCAGAATACAGTTTGTTGCCATGTCTACCACATTTAAGTATAGCTAGCACTTTTAAAACTGAGTACATTAAAGTATAAGGGGAAAATGTCACAGCAACCTCAGCTGTTGTCAGATAAGAAGCATGATTTGCAAATACTATATGAGAATGGAACTCCAGTAATGATGCCAGACTATGTGTGTATATATATGTATATATATATATATATATATAATATACACACATACATATATGTTTTATATATATAAATATATATATATATATATATATATATATATATATATATATATATATATGAACCTTGAAGATTTACAAAAGAACTAACATTTTCCAACCCGCTAAATCCGAACACAGGGTCACGGGGGTCTGCTGGAGCCAATCCCAGCCAACACAGGGCACAAGGGACAAGGATAACTCTTTCAGATTTAATTATTTTATATTTAACATTTGTAAATTTTCTCATTTAAAGTACATTATACTTATATAAGATAACTTATTGTAGTGTGATAACTTATTTGTGATCTAAGTGAATCACTAATCGTGGCACTGGGGGGTGGCAATATGTTGCATGTTAATTAGCAAAAGCAAATTATAATTGTACTGTACTATAAATACGTGACAACAATGACCCTATACAACTATAGTGCATAACTTATTCACCCCTTAAACATTTTCACATTTTATTGTTTCCCGAATGGATTTAATTTTGTCTTTTTCGACACTGATCAACAGATAAAGACACTTTAATGTCAAAGTTTAAACCGATCTTTGCAAATTGGTCAAAATTAGTTGCAAATATAAACCACAAAATAATCGATTACATAAGTAGCCATAAGTTTTAGGGTATCCCCTCAAAGTTGCTGGATATCATGGCCGGCTTGTACATTGATACTGTAAGTGATGTGCAGTGTGGAGGCAAAACCCCTTTGCATTTTTCCCAGTTGATTCTAGGATTTGTCAGGGATGTGTTCTTGCTCCTGCCCTGTTCAATGCTTACATGGACTGGGGGTGGGGTAAGGTCATGGGGTCCAGTGACTCTTGGGCATCAAATGGTGAAGAAGGATTCACTGATCTTGACTTTGCTGACAATGCAGTGATCTTTGTGGAATCAATGGAGGCTCTGATCAGGGCTCTCGAGAGACTGAGCGATAAGTCTGAGTTTCTGAGCTTGTGAGTGTCCTGGATAAAAACCAAGATCCATGCTTTTTCATGACCTCTTGGGCACAGCCATCAGCAGTGTGTCCATCTGCGGAGATAATGTTGACCTTGTCGAGAGGTTTACTTGCCTCGGCAGCGACATTCATGGCTCTGCTAACTCTTCCTATGAAGTCAGTAGACGGATTGGGAGAGTATGGGGGGTCATGAGCTCACTGGAAATGGTTGTGTGACTCTTCCGATATCTATGCAAAAGGACGGAGGTCCAAGTCTTTAGAGTCCTGGTGCTTCCTGTCTTGCTATTTGGTTGCGAGACATGGACGCTATCCAGTGACCTGAGACAAAGACTGGACTCCTTCAGTACTATATTTCCTCTGAGAATCCGTAGGTACTGCTGTTTTGACTTTGTGTCAAATGAGCAGTTGCTCATGGAGTCCCAAATGAGGCACATTACCTGCATTGAGAGGAAGCGTCAGTTACAACATTACAGCCGTGTGACACGATTCCCCGAAGGTGATCTGGCTCACAGGATCCTCATTGTTAAGGACCCGAGCACCTGGACCAGGCCAAGGGGATGCCCACGTAACACCTGGCTGTGGCAGATAGATGGTAATTTCTGGAGGTTGGGACTGGATGGCTTGTCGGTCTGGGGGGTTTGCCAACAAGGATCCCAAGCTGTTTCTTCATATGGTGGGAGTGGCAGTGAGCTGTACCAGTGCATGCTCCCCAACTTGACCTGACCTAAGTAGCCATAGCAGCCTTGGGTCTGTGTTGACAGGTCTCAATCAGATTTGCAAAACTCTTCAAGTTCTGCCAGTCTACAAGGAGATCACGAATGAAAAGTCTTTTGCTAGTCCAGTCAAAAATACTGAATAGTCTGTGTAATCTTAACCACTGTAGCTTTTAACTCCTTCAGAGTTTTTATAGGTCTCTTCTTGGTCTTCCTCACTAGTCTTCTTGTCTTCATGATTACTCAGTGTTTGTGCACAGCCTGCTCTAAGCAGATTTACAGCTGTGCCGTACTCTTTCCTTTTTCTTAATGACTGATATAACTAGACTCCAATGGAGTAACTTGGATATTTTATTGTCTTAATCCTCTGACTTCAGCTTTTAACAGAGTTGCCTGGATTGTTCATTTTGACTTCATTGTGTCAGTTAAGCCACCATACTGATTGGTCCAGATAAGGCACATTAATACTACAATCAATTGAAACCCTTTGATCTCTAGTTGACACCTAAAAGCAATGGATGCAGCAGTGATGTTTTAGGTGTAAAAAGGGTGAATGCATATGTAATCAATTATTTTGAGCTTTATTTTTGTAACTAATTTACAATTAATTAATTTACCCCATTTTGCAGAGACAGGTTTTCACTTTGACATTAAAGAATCTTTTCTGTTGCCTGGTCTTTGTCTATGTAACTATTTTCAAATTGTCCCTGCATGATTGGGCCCTGTGATTTATCTATGCACTGTAAGAAGCTGATTACTGCCTTACATTTAGTGCCGTTGGTTTGAAAAAGTTGTTATCTGCATAGATTTAAATTGAAGTTTGAAGAAAAAATATATCTAAAAAGGAACTTAATTTCTTCAGTTAGCAGTACATGTATGCACATCTGTAATTCCAAGCTGTTCCTGTAATCTGTTCTGTTCTCACTTGAAAGCTGATTTTCATCATTCATTTTTAAAAAAATGAGCATTATGTGTGGGGTGTTTCATTACTGACATTGTGGGCATATGGGCATTACATGACTGACTCCATTCGCCCAAGGTGTAAGCCAACTAAGCAACTGTATAGGGACCCACGGCCACCCGGAGCCCCTACCCCACCCCCCCATTTCATCAACCTGCAATGGAAAATGGGAAAGATGGGAAAGAGAAAGCTGACAAATGATGATTAGAGTCTGGAATATTTAATGTTCATCATATTAAAGTGGATTCATTTTTGTTGCAAAATAAAAATGCACAAGATGGTAATGCCATGGAAAAAAAAGTGTTGAAACCTTGGGTTTACGAAACTATTAACATCACAAAAAAGTGCTGTAAGGTTTCTATGGACCTTAATGTTTGAGGCAGGGATGTGCATTGTTGGCCCACCAAGCTAATATGGTGAAAGGAAACTAATAAAATAGCGAAGTAAGATGGAAGCAAACGTCAAAGCTTATTTTGGAACTTCTTTGAGTATACATCAGTTTCAGACAGAAACAAGTGTGTTGTTGCAGGAAATGATGGAAATATTTGTGAGGCGATGCTAAAGAGGAACAACCCCATGAATGTGAAATGACATATGTTCCCACAAAGACACTTACCAGGCCTTTAGGGAAAAAGCAAGAAAGTGCTAGATTATGACATGTCCCAGAAGTTCAAAATAAGACATTGGTCTTATGGCATACTCTGCATGTGAATGACAAACACAAAAGACCATTTGCTTTCAACTGTCTGACAGCTTCTGGTTGCTGAATTCCTCAGAACACTATAAATGTTAAAAGGCCTTAATGCATATGTTTAAAGAGTTTGGGGTGTCAACACCACTTTTGAAGTCTATTGCCCTTTAAACAGTTCTGTGGGATACTAGAGACTTTAAAACACTGGAATCTACTTGAGTCAATGGGCTAATTGGGGCAAAGATGAATATGGTGTCACACACGTGCGAGTAGGAGGACGTTGTATGGACCAAGTGAGGGTAATATCACTCCAGGCCAGGGGGTGGTGGGGTGTGCTAAACCTTCTTCTGTTGTCTCTGCAGACCAGATGCGTGAAAACTTGTCTGACTCATCCCTGAAGACGGCACTTCTGGTTCCAGAGAGAAGTGTGTACATTGCAACAGGTACACATGTCGTAAATGTAGGAAGGACGGTCCTTGCGTGTGTGTGAACTGCTAACATTTGAATTTGATGATTGCATATAGCACTGAACTGACCTCTCTGTACTATTCTTTCCTCTGCATGTCCTTGAGTACAAATGAAACAGCACCATACAGCAACATGTGGTGACGGTCAAGATCGAGAAAAAAAAAAAAACATGCGAAACACCCGGTCACTGATTACAACTGCAAGATGTTATGTGAATGAATATGAATAATATGAATAATGTTGTATCCATGCCACAATGTTTTCCGAAATGTACTAAATGTAGCTTGTCTTTATCGGCACATTTACAGGACAAAAGACGCTGACGGAGAGGTGTGAACAGATTTAAGGTGGGCTGGATTTACGAATTTTTTGGTAGGCTTTGGTATTTCTAATGTTAAACATGGCATTTTTACAATCTATACTCAGTTTGCTTTTGGACTCCATTGAAGACATGTCTGTCTGATTTTCAAACCCATTGCAGACAGGGACAATACATGGGTGGCTGCTCCAAACCCTTTTGAGTGTGTTGAGTCTAATCATTTCACAACGGCTATTGATAAACTTAAGCAAGGCCAGAAGGTTACCTCTTTGCATTGAAAGGACTAACAGCATTATTCATTCGGGTGTCTGCATGTTTTTATCATCCGCTTACCTGCAAGCCACATCACGTAATACTAAACCTGTAGTGACAGGTGCATCCTCACCTTATACTAGTGAATCAAATGCGTGTTGCCGAAGACAAACCCAAGACAAAATGTTATTTGTTGTAACTGATAATGGAAGTAACATAGTCAAGGCCATACTAATTCTACAAGGGAGAAGAATGATGCCAGTCTCTGGAGCATGGTTACAAAAGGAGAAGATAAAGTGTTGGTTGGGGTCAGTCACAGAGTCCAAAAAATCTGGTACTGGGGAAGAGGAGAGCAGTTTCAGTAAGTGAGTTTTTTAATGTTGTTTAGTGGTATATGTACAATGACCTTTCAGTTTTCACAGATTGCTTCAAACATATCTCATTCGTAATATTAGAAACTGCACAACCATCATGCAGGTGAATGCAGATGTTTAGCCAACCCATGTAAGGTATGCTATTGCTTTTTCTTTCTCGTTAAAGAGGAAGCACAAGAATGGTAGAGCAAACTGAATGTACCATGCATGACTTTGAAACCTTATATCAGTATTAAACTGTATATATAAAATTGGGAAGAATAAGAAGTTATTAATTTCTAATCTTTATTCATTTTCTAATGAATGTGAAACATTTTTTAAACAGTGGTCATTTTGGAGAGGGTAGTGAAATATTTGTAGATTTTTAATTCTCACTGGGATCTGTCTTGAAATGTATTTCCGATGGAAAGCAACAGATCATTGAATTTGCCAGTTTCCCTTTTATTTATGGATTTAATACAATGATTTCACAAATTACCAATGTGCTATACTTACATTTCTATCATAATAAATTAGAGTTTTAAAGCTTCAAAGCTTTCCTTTGCTGTCCATATGATTACTAGTTTGTTGTTTAGATGCTTTCAATTTCTAACTGTCAAGAGCAAAAAATAAACCTTTTGAATCACTTAATGAGTGGTGTTCAATACTGGTCTTTGAATGTCATAGTTGCAATACAATTCCAGCAATCACCAACATGAACGGAGATAAAATCATTGACCATAAAAATGTAATGCACACATTTAGAGACTACTATAAATCCTTATATTCTACTGAGTTCAAAGAAGACAACACACAATCTAATGCACTTTTGGATGCATTACAGATACCACAAATAGATACTTTTATTGCAGAGGAATTAGATAAACCTCTGGTGCTATCCGAATTACTAGATGCTATAAAGTCACTTCAGAGCGGGAAAGCAGCAGGCCCTGATGGCTACCCTGTCGAATTTTATAAGAAATTCTCCACTCAGCTAGCTCCCCTCTTATTAGCAACATTTACAGAAGCTAGAGACAATCAAATTCTACCTCAAACTTTTCGCCAAGCATTAATCACCGTCTTTCCTAAACATAACAAGGACTTATTACAAGGTACATCATACAGACCAATTTCACTTTTGAATAATGGTGTTAAGATACTCCAAAGTCCTAGCTAGAAGGATGGAGAAAGTGCTACCTTTGGTAATATCACAAGATCAATCTGGATTTATCAAGGGTCGACACTTAGCTTCCAATCTCCGACGCCTGTTTATTGTAATATGTTCACCTACAAAGTCAAACACCTCAGAGATATTATTATCATTGGATTCAGAAAAAACATCTGATATGATTGATTGGAACTACCTTTTCACTACATTAGAGAAATTTGGGTTTGGCCCGAATATTTGTGCATGGATCAAACTACTGTATACCAATCCAGAAGCTTCAGTTTGTATTAACAACATTTTCTCAGACTACTTTAAACTAGAACGTGGTACCAGACAAGGATGCCCCTTGTCACCACTGCTATTTGCAATCGCCATTGAACCACTGGCAGTTCACTATCGAAATGCTTATCAGATTAAGGGGATTATCAGAGAAGGAATGGAACAGAAAATTTCTCTATATGTAGATGATATAGTTTTGTATATATCAGACCCACAAAATACTGTGCCTGCAGTATTAACAGCACTTACAGAATTTCAAAAGATCTCTGGTCTCTGAATTAACTTGAATAAAAGTGTGCTCTTTCCAGTGAATTCTCAAGCATACAATATTAGATTGGACACCTTCCCTTTTATTATTGCAGATCAGTTTAAATACCTAGGAGTAAATATCACAAATAAACATAAAGCTCTTTATCAACAAAATTTTGCCATCTGTATGGAAAAAATTAAGCAAGACTTGGATAGATGGTCAACCCTCCATCTCACTCTAGCTGGAAGAATTAACATTGTTAAGATGAATATCCTTCCTAAACTTCTCTTTTTATTTCAAAGCATTCCAATATACATCAATAAATCATTCTTTAAGCAATTAGATTCAACCATAACCTCATTTATTTGGAACTTAAAACATCCACGTATCCAAAGAGCGACTCTACAAAGACCTAAAACAAAAGGTGGCATGGCTCTACCTAACTTTCAGTTTTGTTACTGGGCAGCAAACATACAAGCTATAAAAACCTGGACAGAAATAGATGCAGACCAAGCCTGTGCATGTTCAATAGAAATAAAATCCTGCAGTACTTCTCTATATTCCCTGCTTTGTGTCCCAATAAATGCAAGTTATCGCCAATATACTAATAACCCAATTGTGCTTCACTCACTCAGAATATGGAACCAATGTAGAAAGTATTTTAAGATGGAGAATCTTTTATTCATAGCACCTCTGTATGAGAACCACCTTTTTCAACCCTCGCAAACATATGCAGTTTTTAATATCTGGAAAACATTTGAGATTAAATTGCTTAGAGATCTTTATATAGACAACATCTTTGCATCCTATGAATAATTACATTCCAAATTTAATTTTCCAGCAACACATTTCTTTCACTATCTTCAAATTAGAAACTTTGTCAAACACAGCCTGCCCGATTTTCCCCATCTCCCCCCTTCCTCTATGCTGGAAAAAATATTGCTCAGTCTTGAGGACTCAGACAGCATTTCTGCAATATATAAAAATATTTTACAGTCCCTCCCTTTTAAAGATCCAAGAAGACAATGGGAAAAGGATCTCTCACTCAACATATCAGAAAAGAAGTGGAAGGTAGCAATGCAGAGAATTCATTCGAGCTCCATATGCACAAATCATACAATTATTCAACTCAAAATTATATATCAAGCACATCTGTCTCGCTTGAAATTGTCCAAAATGTTTCCAGGGCATGATCCAACCTGTGAACACTGCAATCAAGCTCCAGACTCACTGGGTCACATGTTTTGGGCCTGCACCAAATTAACATCATCCATCCATCCATCCATTTCCCAACCCGCTGAATCCGAACACAGGGTCACGGGGGTCTGCTGGAGCCAATCCCAGCCAACACAGGGCACAAGGCAGGAACCAATCCCGGGCAGGGTGCCAACCCACCGCAGGACACACACAAACACACCCACACACCAAGCACACACTAGGGCCAATTTAGAATCGCCAATCCACCTAACCAGCATGTCTTTGGACTGTGGGAGGAAACCGGAGCGCCCGGAGGAAACCCACGCAGACACGAGGAGAACATGCAAACTCCACGCAGGGAGGACCCGGGAAGCGAACCCAGGTCAAATTAACATCATTCTGGACAAAAATTTTTAAGTGCCTTTCAGACAGCCTTGGTGTCAAAATCCCTCCTAACCCACCGACAGCTGTGTTTGGTGTCCTTCCAGATGGGCTTAAAGTGGAGAAGGACAAACAAACTGTGATTGCCTTCACTACACTATTGGCACGCAGACTTATTTTGCTAAACTGGAAGAATCCTAACTCTCCTCTTTTAGGTCAATGGGTAACTGATGTTATATATTATTTGAAATTGGAAAAATTCTCACTTAGAGTATCTGTGCAGAACTTTGGAAGTAGATTCTCTCCCCATTTCATTTTCTTCTGCATTTATCTTTATCCGCCTATTAAACTCATCAATTTATTTTTACTATTTTTAAGTTTTATTCCGTTGGCCTTGCTCTCTTTCTCAGGGGTGGGGGTTGATTTGTTTTCAATCATATTTTTTGTAAAAATTGAACTATTTGTATGGAATGATTACAATAAAATGAATAAAATTTAAAAAAAAATAAAAGAAAGAAAATCATAGTTGCTACAGGCTTTCTTTCCAAAAAATTCTTGGATTTAAGGCCTGTCCTTGTAGTTAGGTTATCTTTTTATTGTGATGGCTCATTTCAAGTATATATAACAGTCTTAAAAATTATACTTGTAACATTCATAGAAATTCAATAATGTGTGACTTTTATTTCTCTAAAAAATTGAGGAAGATAGTTATTGTTGAGTATGTGTGTATTCTGTGGGTGTTAATTGTGATATTTTTTTATTTTTCTTTACTTTAATTCATTTGCTTGTTAAGAATGTTCTTTTTTAAATTGTAAGCATGATTGTGCGCAAACGACAATGTCATTAACAGCAAGCTAGCAAACTTCAGCTTCATTACCTACAAGCTTTTGCTCCAGCCATTTCCTTAATAAGATGCAATTTTTGGTTAATAGACGATGCCTCCTCTGTATCCAATCTTCAGTATAAGAAATTCCTAGCTGAGTTGAATTTATTTCTATGGTTGCAAAAAAGAGGTTACCTGAAAGAGGAATTGAACTCTCAATTTCTCAACCTCCTTTATTTCAATAAATAAGCTGCTAAGGAATCAAAGTACACTTAAGTCAAAATGTTAGTAGGTTTGCTAGTTTATGACCTTGTTTTTGTGCCTCATAAAATTTATTGAATAATTACCTAACATTTTCTTAACAGAAAGGTAAAAAAAATGAATCAAAAAATAAAAACCTTTGCAAGCGCTACAACTTTCCTCAATCAGGATTTTTCACCTCAGACTTATTCTGTAGCTGTCAGGTTTATCTACTCTTTTTTCTGGGGTTTATGTTTAGAACTTAATGACCTTCTAGAGCATGGTGAAGGGCACAAATTTCCGAAAATGTCCTGTCTGTCCCATACCCTGCAAATTACATTGAAAGATTGAAAATCTTTGGGTTGCCCTCAGAATGGCAGGTACTCTTCCCATGACTGTTGCAGGTAGAGTCAAGAGCTTTTCATGGCTCAAGCTGATAAAGACCTCTTTGAAATCTTCCATGGATCACAAAAGGTTAATTGCACTGGCAATAATTACACCAACAACAACACTGTGAGAGAGAGAGAGAGATCTTAGTGATGATGATATTATTACTGATTTTGCCTCCAGAAAAGCCAGAAACCACAGAATCTAAAAATTGTCAAGAGGACATACTTAAAAGAAATTGTTTATCATGTCATTATTATGAAATAATCATTATAATGTCATTTATTGGCCCTCTTCTATTTATATGTGTCACTGTTGAATTAATTAATATACTGTTAAATTTGCACTTTACAGACTGGTGTATTGCACAGTGGCTTGTTTTTTATTTTGTAGTTTATGATGATGGAGAAGTATAGAGAAGGTCAGAAGGAGTTGCATTGCGTCTTTGTGGTCCTGGAGAAAGCATATGACAGGGGGCCTTGAGAAGAGTTGTTTTATTGTATGAGGAAGTCAGGAGTGGCAGAGAAGTACGTAAGAGTTGTACAGGATATGTACGAGGGAAGTGTGACTGTGGTGAGGTCTGTGGTAGGAGTGATGGATGCATTCAAGGTGGCAGTGGGATCACATCAGGGATCGGCTCTGAGCCCTTTCTACTTGCAATGGTGATGGACAGACAACAAATGAGATTAGACAAGAGTCCCCGTGGACTATAATGTTTGCTGATGATATTGTGATCTGTAGCGATAGTAGGGAGCAGGTTGAGGAGACCCTGGAGAGGTGGAGATATGCTCTAGAGAGGAGAGGCATGAAGGTCAGTAGGAACAAGACAGAATACATGTGTGTAAATGAGAGGGAGGTCAGTGGAATGGTGAGGATGCAGGGAATAGAGCTGGTGAAGGTGGATGAGTTTAAATACTTGGGACCAACAATACAGAGTAATGGGGATTGTGGAAGAGAGGTGAAAAAGAGAGTGCAGGCAGGGTGGAGTGGGTGTAGAAGAGTGTCAGGAGTGATTTGTAACAGATGGATATCAGCAAGAGTGAAAGGGAAGGTCTACAGGACGGTAGTGAGACCAGCTGTTATATGGGTTGGAGACGGTGGCACTGACCAGAAAGCAGGAGACAGAGCTGGAGGTAGCAGAGTTAAAGATGTTAAGATTTGCACTGGGTGTGACGAGGATGGATAGGATTAGAAATGAGTACATTAGAGGGTCAGCTCAAGTTGGACGGTTGGGAGACAAAGTCAGAGAGACAAGATTGTGTTAGTTTGGACATGTGCAGAAGAGAGATGCTGAGTATATTGGGAGAAGGATGCTAAGCATAGAGCTGCCAGGCAAGAGAAAAAGAGGAAGGCCTAAGAGAAAGTTTATCGATGTGGTGAGAGAGGACATGCAGGTGATAGGTGTAACAGAAGAAGATGCAAGAAAGATATGGAAGAATATGATCCGCTATGGTGACCCCTAATGGGTGAAGCCAAAAGAAGAAGAAGAAAGAAGAAGATTAAAAAATAATAAAGTGCTTACATACTTTAAATGTTTTCTGTGTTTTCTTATGTGACTTTTTAGTACAGTGAAATCATGTTTTTTATTGTTTGGGTTATGGCTACAAAGCAACAATTAAAAATTTGCTTAAGGCTTGTATAAAAGGTTGGACCAGCCCTAATTATTAATATGTTGCCTCACAAATGTTAAATTATTTTTCACTGTAAATATTCAATAACTGGCACTGAATTCAAGTGCCATCCTATGACTATTTTCCAGCACATGAAAGGAGAGGTGCACAAGATAACTGCAAAAGGCAGTAAAAAAATGAACTGAATCTCATCAGCTTTTTTGTTCCCCATTTGCCTGAATGTTACCTGGTCAGAAGGGATAGCAAAGTTAAACTGCAATAGGTTTGCTGATTCTTTCCTGCACTATTTTTATTCCCTTAAAACATTGTCCATCGGTTTTGTACTTGCTGTGTTTCATTCAAATTGGCTGTCTTGTTTGACCCCCATGTGAGAACTACCTGAAATATATTCATATAAACACAATTCTCTGCCCTAGGAAAGGTGCACAAAATAATGTATTTGTAATGTACTTGTGTTCCATGTAGACTGAAGAAAATTTAGTCATGAATAGTAGTTTTTAAAATATTGTATTAATATTGTAGCAGAGTGCTAATGTAAGGCGTTCATAAATATGCATTTTCCATACTCAGCAAAAAATCAAAATTCTAATCCCAGAAAATGAACATTAATAATTTGTATAAACAGCCATCTCCAAAGAGTCAATCCATAACAATCATGTAATAATAAATCACTATACAAGTTTTAATATAATATAAACCATATATAACAATTCAAAGTGCATGTCTCTTTCACAATTTTTTGTGTGTCAACGGTATAATTATTAAGTTATTTATTATAAGCTGTGCTTAGAAAAGTAACATTCATAACCACTGTGATGCATCCAAAATTAAAACTGTCAGATATTTAAGTAATTTATTACGGAACACTGCACATTGCTAAAACATTTTGACATCGAATTGAATGTAGCAGCGAAAACAAACCAAAAAAAAAAAATCTAACATAAAAACAGCCAAAACCAATAATTATGTAGGAATCTAAAGAAAATTCCTTTTTGTGCTTATAGCCATAGGATGTTTAAGTTACAAGATTTTGCATGCATATAAAGTGTGTCTGGGTTAAATGTGTTAAAATAATTTTCATCTGGAGATACGTTTAAAGAGAACCATTTACTGCTTATTGTTAAAGTGGTTCCCTCCAAGCTCTACCTCCAGCTCTGAGCTACATGAGTGAAGACAGTAGCTACTGGATTGTCCTCTGTTCTCTCCACATACTTTGGTTAAAGCAGGCAAATAACAGAGATTTGTGATAAATACAGTCCACTTTTATTTTTTCACTTAGGAAGATGCTGTCTTTGCAAATTCCATATCTATTATTATTATTCCTTACTATTTAGCTAGCACCTTTATCCAAGATGACTTAAAACATTTGAGAGGTAAAGTAAAATTGGTTACATTTCTTTTGTTTTTTCCAATCGGATTACAGGTAGGTGAAGTCACTTGCTCATGGTCACATGATGTTTGAAGCCCAAAAGACATAACCTCAGTTCAACACATCGTTTATACACACCAAGTCAATTTATTTTTGTATAACACTCTTCGCTGTGTACATCAGAGCAAATGATGATTTTTAAAAGATGTACTCCATTTTGTACTTGCGCAATTTTCTTCATTGAGGAAGGCTGACAAAATTTGCTCTTCCATCTAAGCTCTTTATCACTTTTTGGAAAGCTCTGTAGACAACGCAGAACATAATACATTATCATTTTCTTCCCCATGGCTATGTGCACCTCTAAAACATAAACTGTGGGTATTTTTTTTACTGTTATAGCATGTGTGCTGTCATTATTGCATTCCCTGTCAAAACACCTTATTCAATTATATTTTATTGACTTCCTCTGTAATCCTAATACCTAATTACTAATTAAATTGAAGTGTTAGAAAACAATGGGTAACAAAATTTAATTTTCTTTTTTGGTCACATGAATCAATAAAGGTTAATCTCTCAGTATCTTTCGTACTAGAATCAAATATGTAATCAGACTTTCTCTGTCACTCAAGGATTTTAAGTGACACACCATTAAAATTTACAACAAACATTTACACTGTATTTACATGCTCGCACTGTACAATTTTCTGCTGTACTTGCCTCAGAAATATTCCTCTTAAGGGTCCAGCTAGGGTTACCATATTTCCAAAACCAAAAAAAAAAAAAAATATAAAAATATAAAAAAGACTGTTCTCCCTTGGAGTTGTTCCCCATGTTGGGGGGCAGTTACTGGTATCGTCATACATAAAGTTTCTCTCAGTAAGTGCTTGGCCATTTGTAATTCCTTCCACAATGTTTCAGAGCTACTTATCTATGGCATTGTCATGTTTGATCTTTGAAACTTTGAAAAAAAAGGATACAAATCTCAAAAAAGAAAACCTGGTTGGGAAAGATGGTGACTGTGTGAAAAAGCTGGTCAAACTAACAGTACTGTAAGACAGGACAGGCACCTTAAAAAGGAACATTTCTGGTGAAATCTAGCTGTTCGGTATCCCTGGGTCCAATGGTAGTTAGCAAGCATATTGGGACACTTTGCCTTTAATATTGTTTTTACATTTCAGAAACGTCCGGATGAAACTATTCGCTATACTTGTTGCTAACTGCTCCGAGATTTCCTGGGAACAGGTTCAGGGAAGAAATGCATTTTTAAAGCTGCATACACAGAAATGTTTACTCTTTGACATCTGATCACCAACTGTCATGGAGATGTGCCTCAGGCAAGGAGGAGGCTCCTTATGCCTAAACGTGTTAAAGCTTGCAAACTCTGGCAAGGCATGCTTATTTTTTGCCCTTTTGGAAAGTTATAAAATGTTCATAAGCAGTGTGGCGGATGGCCAGGGCCCTTGCCCAGCCGGGACACCCCTGTAATGGAAGGACTGGGGGACAGGCCTTATTCACAGCAATACCTCCCCCGGAACATGAGAGGGGAATGAATGAAAACATGCAGCCACTGCAGCCCTCGAGGACCGGAGTCTGACACCTGTGGTTTAAAGGCTCTGGTGTTGGTAATTCCTTGCTTATCCACAGGGTGGCACTCTATGCTAATCCCTCTTCTCTTCCTACCTCTGACAGCCCTACCACCTCTAATGTCACTTCCAGTGTCCATCCACCTGGACTCACCTCTTCCAGGAAGTGTCACCATCTTGGGCAATTTATTTTCAACTCATGCTGAACAGCTCTTTATTATTTTGTATTTACAATATACTGGGTCACAGTGCCACTCTTCTTTGTGCAATATACATATACATATATATCCATCCATCCATCCATTATCCAACCTGCTATATCCTAACTACAGGGTCACGGGGGTCTGCTGGAGCCAATCCTAGCCAACACAGGGCGCAAGGCAGGAAACAAATCCTGGGAAGGGTGCCAGCCTACCACAGAGCACACACACACCCACACACCAAGCACACACTAGGGACAATTTAGAATTGCCAATGCACCTAACTTGCATGTCTTTGGACTGTGAGAGGAAAGCGGAGCACCCGGAGGAAACCCACGCAGACACAAGGAGAACATGCAAACTCCACGCAGGGAGGACCTGGGAAGCGAACCCAGGTCTCCTAACAGCAAGGCAGCGGTGCTACCCATATATATATATACTGCTCAAAAAAATTTTTTTTTTAATCAGAGTATAGCATCAAGTCAGTGAAACTTCTGGGATATTGATCTGGTCAGTTAAGTAGCAGAGAGGGTTGTTAATCCGTTTCAGCTGCTTTGGTGCACTAGAGGAGCAACAATGAGATGACCCCCGAAACAGGAATGGTTTAACAGGTGGAGGCCGCTGACATTTTTCCCTCATCATCATTTCTCACTGTTTTTTCTCCAGTTTTGCATTTGGCTGCGGTCAGTGTCACTACTGGTAGCATGAGGCGATAACTGGACCCTACAGAGGTTGCACAGGTAGTCCAACTTCTCAAGGATACATGCCATTACCAGAAGGTTTGTTGTGCCTCCCAGCACAGTCTCAAGGGCATGGAGGAGATTCCAGGATACAGGCAGTTAATCTAGGAGAGCTGGACAGGGCTGTAGAAGGTCCTTAACCCATCAGCAGGACTGGTATCTGCTCCTTTGGGCAAGGATTAACAGGATGAGCACTGCCACAGCCCTACAAAATGACCTCCAGCAGGCCCTGGTGTGAATGTCTCTGACCAAACAATCAGAAACAGACTTCATGAGGGAGACCTGATGTCCCAATGTCCTGTAGTGGGCCCTGTGCTCACTGCCTGGCACCGTGGAGCTCGATTGGCATTTGCCATAGAATACCAGAATTGGCAGGTCCACCACTGGCGCCCTGTGCTTTTCACAGATGAGAGCAGGCTCACCCTGAGCACATGTGACAGATGTGAAAGGGTCTGGAGAAGCCATGGAGAACGTTATGCTGCCTGTAACATCGTTCAGCATGACCGGTTTGGTGGTGGGTCAGTGATGGTCTGGGGAGACATATCCATGGAGCGATGCACAGACCTCTACAGACTAGACAACGGCACCTTGACTGCCATTAGGTATTGCGATGAAATCCTTCAAGCCATTGTCAGAGCCTATGCTGGTGCAGTGGGTCCTGGGTTCCTCTTGGTACACGACAATGCCTGTCCTCATGTTGCGAAAGTATACAGGCAGTTCCTGGAGGATGAAAGAATTGATGCTATTGACTGGCCCCCATGCTTGCCTGACCAAAATTCAATAGTACACTGCTGGGACATTATGATTCAGTCTATCCGACGCCGCCAGGTTGCACCTCAGACTGTCCAGGAGCTCAGTGATGCCCTGGTCCAGATCTGGGAGGAGTTCCCCCAGGACACCATCAGTCGTCTCATTAGGAGCATGCCCCAATGTTGTCAGGCATGTATACAAGCACATGGGGGGCCATACAAACTACTGAGTACGATTTTGAGTTGCTGCAATGAAATTTTGGCAAAATGAACTAGCCTGCCGCATCAATTTTCCACTTTGATTTTCAGGGTGTCTTTGAATTCAGCCCTCTGTAGGTTGATAATTTTCATTTCCATCAAATGATGTGGCATCCTTTCATTCTTAACACATTACCCAGTATAGATATTGTAGAATTAATTGTACATATAATTAATATACTTAAAAACAAAAATCAAAAAAAGCACATCACTTTATTGGTTATGGTGAAAACAATATCTTTACCATAAAAACTGAGTGATTCTCAGCAATACTGAAATAGCTTTTTTAATACTCCCTAACAGAAAGTTTCCAAGCAATGCAATAACAACCTTGGTTAATTCAGGTAGAATTAACTAGTGAAAAAAAAACAATATTGTGACAGGAAGTTTCAATATAAAGTCAAAATTTGCATATAAAGTATTATTTGTTTAAATGACAAACCCTCATGTGGGAGTTAAGTCCCAATTTTATTCAGGAAAGGAAAAAAATGAAAAACAACAACAATTAGACAATAGCAAACCAAGAATAAAAAGAATCTAAATCAGGGCCTGTATCTACAAAACATATAAGAAAAAGTCCTTAAAACTCAGTTTGATTTTATTAGTATTCCTTTATCTTAATCATATTTTTGTTACCTGAAATTGAGTATCAATTATTGTATAATTATCTTGTTGGATGACATTAATATTCATATAATAAGTGTGAAAATAGAAACCTTTAGCAAAAGGACTGTATCTTTGGCAGTTTCTTTTCCCCCATCTGCACATTTTTGTTAAACTGCCCTAACATATTTTTCAGTCTGTCTATCTCTGTAACTCTTTCCCTTTCACTCTTTTCCTCTCTCTTAGACTCTGACCACTCTTCCTCTTGTTAAAAGATGTGGTGGACGCATGGCATTGCTGAGTTGTGCTTGTGTTGTTCTGGTGGTGATTTTGGGACACTATACAAGGAAATACTGAGATATGAGCAGAGAAGCCACAGTCTATTCATTTGCGTTTCAGTTGCTTAAATATTTATAAGCCCTTTCTTCCATCTGTACCTATCCATTCTGCACCTTTTAACTGCTTAGCATGTTTTTCATTTCTGTTCTCCAGTTTGGTTTGTTTATAAGGCATTTTTACAGCCTGTGGCATTATAATACTCATTTAGGAGGTAGTTTAATTGGAGAGGTACTATTTGACTCTAATTGTTCCTCTCTTTGTTACATACAGTGCCTATAAAAAGTATTAAGCCCTTTGAAAGTTTTCAGATTTTATTGTTATGCAGCATTGAATCAAACTGGATTTAATGTGAGTTTTTAGACATTAATCAACAGAAGAAGACTCTTTAATGAGAAAAGTGAAAAAAGATCTCTACAAAGTGATCTAAATTAATTTCAAATGAAGCACAAAATCATTGAACATAAGTATTCAGTATTTAGTGTGAGGGATGCCAGGGGAGATAGCATACACAGGACATTATCTCATCCAGACCCTAAGATGGCAGCCCCCTGTGTTGCAGCACTGCCACAATTTCCCATGGTGCATTATGGGAACTGTAGTTCTTGGACTAAGCCTTGTTTTGTTCCAAGGGTGCCACCAAGGGGTGCTATGGGGACTAAACTGGAAGTACCATGATTATGGGACATTGGAAGTACTTCCGGGTTTCACATAAAAATAGCTGCCTGCCACTACTCAGGGAGCCAGTGTCGGGAGGAAGGAGAACAACACTTCTGTAGAGGAGTGGAGGCTGTGACCAAAAGAAAAAGAAGAATTACACAGTGCTGCATACTGTGCTGCTTAGTACTATACTTGTGACTGTGCCATGGGAAATGCTTATAAAGGAAGAGTTTTACACAATAAATAACTCTCTTGTTCATTTTATACTTATGTCCGATTCTTTGTATCACGTTTTTGGGGAACTGGAGCCAATCCCTGTCTGTCAACATTAGTAGATGTACCTTTGGCAGCAATGACAGCCTTGAGTGTGCACAGGTTTCTCTCTATCAGCTTTGCACATTTAAACTCTGCAATCTTTCACCATTCTTCTTTGCAGAGATGGCCAAGCTTTGTCAGGCTACATAGTGACTGTGATTGTTGAGACTTTTTCAATTATTTATCAGAATTACTCCTGGAAATGTATCAAAAATCTGAATAGTATAATAATTAGTCCTACCTCAGAGTAAGACGAGAGAAGTAGTTATGAAGCATCCTCCATCCACTCCCAGCAAGGTCTACAAGATTCATTTGAGAATGGATGACGTCATGATTTTACGACAAAAAGAGATGCAAAATGGCGCTCATGACGGTATTTTGCAGTTTTCTTGGAAATCATGATGACTTTTCTTAGTTTTTTGATACTAACACCAAGGGTTCACCACAAAGATGATAATAATAATGATAATAGTAATAATGATTAAAATAGCAGGAGAAAAACAACAAGAACTAAAAGAAGAATATGAAAAACATAATAAGGTAGAATATTGCACTAAGCTCCACATATTTGTTGCCACTTTGCAACAACATCAAGAATTAAACTGTAACGGGCACCAAGATGAAAAAGATTGAGACACACATACTGAAGTAAAGAAAATAAAACATGGTTATTTAACAGTTAATGATCCATAGCCGTAATTTCAGAAGAATCACCTTCCTGCTGTTGCGGATAAGGGATACACCTAATGAAGTAACAGTTAACCACTCATGTTATTTCTTGTGCTATTTCTGAAGTTGCGCTCACTATTCCAGTGTTCCTAGTCCAATTTCAAATTTGTGTTCCATGCTCCTGTCTTGTGATTACCCCTTGTCTTTTGTGAGGTGGTATTTATTCAATGCCCTGGGAGTCTCCACCTGCCTTCTTGACCCTTCCCAGGCTTGTAAAGTGTAACACTAATGTTCCAGGAGTTCATGGAATGCAGAGCACAGTATAACTGTTTCAGATTTCACTGTCAATTACCCATACAGCCCTGTAATCTGTTGGCAACTACAATACAATTTGCATCCATGACCTCCTGTGTGTTGATACTGTGATTTCACTTGTGATTCACATATGTATGGTCATTAGTGATGAGCACACTTGGCGAAATGCATTGAAGACAGTAAGGAAGAACTAACTGAACTAGATTTGACTGGATTTTAATGGTGCAATCATCTTTAAAGTGTCCCTGGGTCTAGGGAAATGTCTGCCAACTATACTGGACTGATTATTGTGGACAAAAAGGCAACCTGAGCTGTGCAGCAGCAGTGCCAACCACTGCACCCCTGTGCCTCTGGGGTATCAAAGAAAAAAGAATATAGTCAGAGATGCACAAACGTATATTTCATCAAAACAAAGTGGAAGTGCCGAAATCATAGTCAACAGTCAGAAAAAAACATGGGTCATTTAATGTTGATTTATGTGAGAAACTATTGCTTTGTGTGCTTTTCAGAAAATAGCCCAACAGCAGCTCACCACTTGCCTCCCCCACCCCTCGCACTGTCGCTGCTGCCACAGTGCACAGGGCAATGCATACAGGAACAAATGTTTTATGGTGATTTATTTGAGAAATTATTGCTTTGTGTGCTTTTCAGAAAACAGAGTTTTTTAGGAAAATATTCAGCCCTAGGAGAAAAGGATAAAAAACAGCCTTAAAAGAATTAAAGGCAGAAAAAGTAGCGCGTCATGATTGAAGCCAATGGCTCATTCTATATTTTGAAGTCACGCTGAAGGCTCACCAAATTGTCAGTGCTGATGCTTTGAACTTTGCTTTTATCAAAAAGATAAAAACATCTTGTAAATAGTAATATATCTTTCGTTACTATTATTATTTTATAGCATCTCCTGTTTTTGTAAGGTGAGGGGGTCAGGCTCTTTCAAGGTTTGTTTTCATTCTCCACATGGCTAATTACACATGTATAGGGCGTGCCCCTGCTTCTCTTATACTGATGTGGAACTCATCTGCACATTTGGTGGAAAGCAAATAAAAAGTAAAATTTGAGAACCTGCATTATTTAATTATCTGTTAAGCTCCTTAAATTGAGTTCACCTACAACACAAACAGTATTAATATACCTTTATAGCTTTAGCATTTGTTTTTATGGAAAATGTAAACAACTGGTGTGAATACTGATGTTGTAGTAGTTGACCAGCTGCCTTAGCACCTTTGGTTTTCTTTGAAGTCTGCATGTTCTGTTTATATCTACATGAGTTCTCTCTGCTAACCCCAAGTTTCTCCCAGTGTTCAAATCTACAGTGTGTCAGACAGCAGAATAGCTATACTAACTATGAGCGCGATTGTGTGCTCTTCATAGTGCCAACCGCTAAGTGACCATGCCTCTGTGAGATCAAAGAAGATCTAACAATAGAAAACGTAGTGAGAGATGCACAAGCTTCTTAACCAATCTGTAATGCAAATGATCATCATTTTATACCCGGGAGGCAGTCCCATCCAATGTTGGCTTTTACAGCTCTGTTATGTTGGCCTTGCAAAGCATTATACGATGCTGGAAAAAAAAAAGTTCTCCTAAACCAGTTGAACTATCAGTAAATCGTTCAACAAACAAGAGCGAAGGTGAAAGCAGCAAATTCACTGTAAATAACACTTTGACAAAATTCGCTGATCAACACTACTGGTCATCCACACTTGGGGCAGTGATCTTAATGATTGTGCTATCCATCACACCAACAACTCCAAGAAACCCAGCAGTTCCCATGAATGCAGATTATTTCAACATTAAGTCATGTGGAGTCCTGAGAAAATGTACAAGGGGTGTTCAAAAAATTTCTGCACTCTTCTTTTAGCTCTATTTATTAAGAATTTCAAAAACAAATTACATTACTTTTCTACATAGTCACCTTCCTTTGCGATGCAGTTTTCCCAGCGTCGTACCAACTTTTTAATGCCATCAGCAAAAAATGTTGTTGGTTGAGCGCATAGCCACTGACACACTTCTTCTTTTGCATCATCATCACATGTCGATGAGCGTCACACTAGTACGACCATTTTCGAACATTTCAATCCACTCATTGATGACTCTACGAGAGAGAACTTTATCCCCATACTGGGCACACATTCAGTGATGAATTTGTGCTCCCAGCACACCTTCTTCCCACAAAAAGCATATGAGAGAACGCTGTTCCTCTTTGGTGCAATTTATAAGTTTCACAAGAATCTTCACCACAGGGCAACAACTCTTATACTAAACTGCAAGGGCAGCTGACTTGCCAGACAGAACTAGTCACATGACAATCTCAGACATAACCAATTACTACTCCTCCGGCCTTCACCATTTCCAACGAAAACATAAAAATGAAGAAAACTTTTTGAATATCCCTTGCATAAATCTGCATATTACCTAAAACATTGTAACGGCATTCAAAGTTTGGTGCAAAATTCGAGAAATGGTTCATTGTGACATATCCAAATGATCGTTATTAAAAAGTTGCCTTCTCCTTCTTGACAACTTTGTAATAGAGGCAACCAGGATGCTAAGCATTAATACACATTTCCAGTCATTTTCTTTCCAATGTCTGTGTTCTTTTGTCCATTTTAACTTTTGTTTTTATTTGCCAGTTTCACATATAGCTGTTACAGGCCAAACCCTATTTTAGGACAATCTAGTTTAGACTAGGCCAAACCAGTTTGCCGTAGGATAGGATGAACCTATTCTGAACTAGATTACCCTGAAATCAATGTAGACCTCCCAGGAGGAACTGATTTGTCCTAGTCCAAACTAGTTTGGCACAATTGCATTTTCCTAGCCCAAACTGATTCATCCTATTGCACTTCAGACAAACTGGCTTGGCCTAGTCTAAACTAGTTTGTCCTAAAATCGAGTTTGGCCTGTAATGGCTTTTCCTTTGAAACTCTGAATCTTAGGCTTGCATCCCAGAATCGTCTTTTCTCAGTTGCAAATACAATACAATACAATTTATTTTTGTATAGCCCAAAATCACATAAGAAGTGCCGCAATGGGCTTTAACAGGCCCTGCCTCTTGACAGCCCTCCAGCCTTGACTCTCTCTAAGAAGACAAGAAAAAACTCCCAAAAAAACCCTTGTAGGGAAAAAATGGAAGAAACCTTGGGAAAAGCAGTTCAAAAAGAGACCCCTTTCCAAGGAGGTTGGGCATGCAGTGGGTGTCAAAAAGAAGGGGGTCAATACAATACAATACACAGAACAGAACAAATCCTCAATACAGTATAAAAATAAAAATTTTACAAGCATGGAGCAGAATTTAACAGTAGATGATATCACATAATATGATTTGGATTTGTTTAGAGTCTTGGAGACCTCAGCCATCAAGCTGCCTCCCCCATTTGGCCATTCCACAGCTGAAACAGCGCTGGGCCAGCCAATCCAATGAAAGGACCCCTCTACCCCACAATTTCTGCGATCCTCCATCAGGGGATGACTTTACCTTAGGCAGGCAAAACGACTTGGCAGGTGGGCCGTGGCACCAAGTGCCACATTTGTGTACCAAGAAGAGAAACAGAATAGGTGAGGGTTGGTAACAAATTCTAACTATCATGTTACTTATGTTTTAGTGCTAATGACTAACAACAGAGATGCAGTCTGTACAGTTAATCAGCAGCTCTAGTCAGGATATGCTAAACTGAAGTAGTGAGTCTTCAGCCGGGATTTAAAAGCTGAGACCGAAGGGGCATCTCTTATAGTAGCAGGCAGACCATTCCAAATGACACTGGTATTTGGCATGTATTTAAAGAAGTCAACTGAGGACCAGTAAGGCGTTTGTTTCTCAAACTATAGATTCTGATATTCTTCTCCTCTTATGCAGTTGTTCATCTGGGCTTCCCCCCTCTTTTTCTATACTGGTTAGATCCAGTTCACCTCCTTTTATCAAGACAGTAACAGACACCTTTGTAAAAAATCTTCAGTTTCTTAGCAATCTTTCACATGGAATAACTTTCATTCTATGAAAAATAAATAAATAAAAAATAAAAACAACAGCAGACTGAGATGTTTCTTGTGAAAGCTATTTCATTTTGGCCATTTTTAAACCAACAACTGAACTTTTGGAATGCCAGTACCTTGCAACCCAAGTGAACAGAATAATTCAGCAGTGCTAATATAAATACAAAGGATTCTCTAATAACCATTTAGCATGTAAACTTTACTAATTAAAGATAAACTAATGTAGTGTATCGTTATGACACTAAAGGAATTGCTGCTGAAAATGGGACTTTGCAGACATACAGTATATGAATAATAAAGTAAAAATTAGTAATAGCAATTATAAACACTGGTAATACCTTGGCTGATTTTTAAATGAATTTAATGGTACCTTGATAATGAGAGGTATCAGTTTCTATCAGAAATATGAACATTTCTTGGTGATTCCAAAATTGTGAACAGTGATATGTTTTTCTTGTCTACAAATATAGTTAAAAATCTGGTTTTGAAAGGATCTTTGTTCCATAAATCCATATTGTTTTTTATTGGTCTGTAATTACTAAGATCCATTATGTTATTTGTCACGCAAGTGTACACGGGAGACAGCTAAAGGACTCAGGTGATGGTAATTGTAGACCAATCCATGAGGTGGCACTGTGTGATAACGTTCTCTCTTTTCCTCCTTTTGTAGACTTGAAGATTGACAGCTATCCTCCACCAATGTCACTTCTGGTGTCCATCCACTCAGACCCTCCTCTTCCTGCTCGGTTGACATATAACCAAAAGACCCGCCATCTTGTGCAATCATAATAGGACTCCAGTCTGAGAAGACTCAGTTTTGCATTTTCACTTGCTTTATTTTGAATTTAAATCATTTTCAAGTATACAGAATTTATCCATGGGTGCCCCTACACTCCGAATGTCTCTGTTATCTTATTACAAGTTGTTCTTGTGGACTGGAATCACATCAGCTATTATGAACTGGGTTATGGTTTAGTTTTTCTTTGGTTCAATCCTAAGAAATTCCTTAATTTTTTGTCCTAACTTTCTAGGTTTTGGTGAAAGGGAAATTCTTGTATTTGGTTGTTTTGTGGAATTGAAGCTGTTTTAAGGGTCTTAAAAATATTTTACATCATGCCACCATTTTGTTTGTGGATTAGTTGGCATTTTGCCAACAAGTGCTAATATAGGGCACAATTTGTGATGTCAGTTGGGCACCACTGTAAAGATCAGTGTCATAGACTTGTCATTGCCTAAGATTCTGAATAACCAACAAAAACTTACAATGGTCTTTAGAGGACTGCATCTTGTTTGATTATGTTTTTTGTTAACTTCCTTTTATTTCATTTTGTAAAGCACTTTGTGCTACATTTTGTGCTATATAAATAAATATTGTTGTTGGGTTAGTTATTCAGAGTTTAATAATTTATTACTGTGTTTTTAACTACAATTTAGGAATACGTATTGGGTTTTGGTTACTGGCTTTTTGTTTCTTTTGCTTTTGACCTTTACATATTTCTTTATAGCAAGTTTGTCTAGCTCATCTCCTGGTCCTTTATCAATTTTTTTGCTACCATTTGTCAGCTAGACATAACTTTGGCAACATACACGTATGATAATCACTCTGCTGTTCATTAATCCAGAAATGTCATTTTCAGCACTATATACTACAGTAACTTGAACTGATAAGTTTAAAAGCTGTTCCAAAAAAGTTTCTTTACATTCAGTATTGTTAATTTGTATTATCACATTTTATCCTGTACCCTTCTTAACAATCATATATTATATATATTTGTAAAGGGATTTTTTAGATTTGTTTAATTAAGTAGAGGTTTTAGAGCCATTAGTAAACAGAAATCAGATGTAGGTAAAGTCAAACACATTAAAAGAGAAATACGGTAAATTGTTATGTTCAAAGAGAATCTAATGAAATCATAGCTAGAAGTAAAACCAGAACCATTTAGGAATTTTTTGTGGCCAAACGATTGCTCAAAAGAAAGCTTTTTCCTTTACTGTACATTTCCACAAAGTTCGTACACTGTTTAATGAGCATAAGCACCCATTATAAAAGTGGGAAAAATCATTTAAAATAGTGACAAAATGATGTCACTGAAATAACAGCAAAAAGTAATAAACATATCAATAACATAATGACAAGATGAATAGTCTGGACACTATCAGTTGTGTATTATTTATTTTTCTTTATGGTGGTTGATTTTATTGCAATTAACTATTTGTGTTTTTGATTCGGAACTGTAGTCTTTTTTGCTCTGTATAATGCTTTGTGATGGTCACCATCATTATTGGTGCTATATAAAATAACGTTTATTGATTTATTTATTCTCTTAACAGGATGGTTTACATCATAAAAATATCCTAGCACTGGCATGTTCTATTGAATAGAGAATGCATTAAGGAAAGAACCTTCCATGGCCCAGTGTCCCATGAACCCATCTCTTAACACCATATTTTCAAATACACGATTGTGGAGAGCGGAAGCCTTTTCCTAGTATGCAACCTGGACAGAACTCCATTACTTCGTAAAGCACATAGAGTTGAGTTTCCATGCGACCAAACTATATTTCTTTTGAACATTGGGGAAAGAAAGAGTTTGCTGGGTTAAACACTGTGAGAATGCAAGGCCACTGCCTAAGAGTGAACAAATCTCTTGACATTTTGTTATTGTGGGATGGAGAGCAAGATGAGATTCTTTAAATTAGCATTTAGGGAAACAAAGAATGTGAGTAAAGGAATAATTTATTCCATATAAAACATTTCACTACACATGTAGGTTCCCATTATTTTAAAGGAAAGAAGGGCAAGGAGAGATTTTTCTGAGTGAATTCAAGAGTAAAATGGACTTTTGTCTTTTCTTTAAATAATTGGGAGTGATATTAGTAACTATTTCTCAGCAATCAAAGCACACACAGCCCCATATCCATCCATCCATTATCCATCCATCCATCCATTTTCCAACCCGCTGAATCTGAACACAGGGTCACGGGGGTCTGCTGGAGCCAATCCCAGCCAACAGAGGGCACAGGCCAGGAAACAAACCCCGGGCAGGGCACCAGCCCACCGCAGACAGCCCCATATACCTATTTTATTTAAGAACGGCAGTAATGGCAATTCAAACATGCACAGTAAATTCTTGTAACACTTTATTTAATATATCTTGCAAATTATGGAAAAGCCAACAAAATTAAACTATATTCATATATCATGAAATATAAAATGATGATGGCTATTAGATGTTAAAGAGGATTTAAAGATACAATGAAGACACATTATAATAAGTAATTTAAAGATGTAGGTTCACATTTTGCAATGACATGGCTATTTGTAATAAGTGTATTTTAATTGTAAGTGCATCCTTGTGCTCCCAGAATTATTGTCAACTCATTGACTCTGAATAATCTTTTGACTTACTTTCCAAGCCAAAATTACTAAAAGGGAACTCGGAACAATGTGCAGTCTGTTTCTGACTTATACAAGCATCAAAACTGACATTTTCAGTTTGCTCTTAAACATAGAATATTGTACATGTTAAAACAAGTTTCTGTGATAACTGACATCCATTTGACTGAAATCGGATTCAGCGGGTTAGAAAATGGATGGATGGATGGATGGATGAAATGAACTGAAATCATTTTTCTGTCCTAGGTTTGTTTCTGCCTTTTGCTTAGTGTTACCAGGAGGGATTCAGATATTCTAAAGCTTTTTTGAAAAAACTAAATGAAAGTGCTTTTAAGCAGAGCAAATTAAAAGGAAAAAGGTAAAAAAGGGATGTGCCCCAAGCAAATAAATCAAATGTGATTTTAGTTATTAAAAAACAATTTAAAAACATACACTGATAATGAACAAATAATAACAAAGTAAGCATGCAATAAACATAAAAAGAATGAAACTTCAGATGAAGAAAGTCACACAGAACAATATTCAAGAATCCATTTCAAAAATCTAAACAAAATACAGGACTATTTAAGAGTCATAAAAAATATATGTTTATATTCCAAAACTCATGCTGAACAACACCAACCAACATGTGACATAAAAAAAATGCTACAAGACTTAAGGGGCAGAATACAAGTCTTTGTTATCTGAGGATCAGCCAGAGCGGGTCTAATATGTTTTGAAATCGCAGCTTTTCATCAGGGCAAAAACACAAATATTGTAAGATGTGTGTTTAGAAATTCACAGAGCCTCGCCAAATGGAAAGAAATGATAAATCGGGCTATTTATTAAGATGGCGCCTATATGAAAAAATATGAAAATAGATGTGTCGACCATAGTAATTTTTCAACTTACATCAACCAAGAGGGCTACATTATAACCAACAAAAGAATAGACTACCTCAGATAAATGGAAGTGTGTCATATAAATAAAAATAATAATAATGCAGAAAGATGGCAGTATTGTTGTAGCTCTACTGAATATATAGTATAAAGATAAAACATAGAGATAATAATTGATTTAATCAAAAGCAGACAAAAGGTTAGAACTTCTAAAATGATGTCTAATAAAATATAGTGCATAAACCTACCAAATGAACCTTAGTTCAATCATTAACAACAAGTACATGGAAGTGATAAAAAAGCATAAACTAGAGGGTCAAAGTCAAAGGACTGTTTATACAAAACATCCCATAATTGTTTTACTTCATTAATATTGTGAGGTTATAAATATTGAATTTAAATATCCAGAAACTCATGTTCAGCAAAACAAATTACTGTAAACCTTTATGAAATAAAACAATGCAGCAATCAGTGGTAGCCAACAATATGTTCTTGTAAAAGGCTGTTAAGAAAGTAGCATCAGCCAATGAATTAAAGCTGGACCTCTATTTTATTGAAGTTATTGAAAAAATTGTGTCGTTTAGCAAATGTACCTATAAAGGCACCTGTGGAGTTCCAAGAGAGTTACTGACTAGCTGAATTTGTAGCTTTGATGGTAATATTTACTAAGACATTATTATGAAAAATGGAAGTGAAAGCGTTAATTAGAAATGGGATAACACAAAATTTGTAGCCTGGAGTTCTATACAATTTAACATTTTTAGGCCTTTTCTTGCAGTATCCTCAGAAGCATGTACTACATTTTGGATTTGTCTGACTTCTCTACTACTGTATATAATGATGTGATGGTGTCATGTATTGTATATTGTGTTGTTTAATTGTATTTATCTTGTTATGTGGCCGCCCTGGGTATGACGTTAAACTGCATCCAGCCCTGCATGTAGGCCCTCCAACCTGCAGGGAAAACCTGGGGGTTGGTGGCAGAATTAGCACTCCAGCCACCATAAAAAACCTCACACTGTTCCATTCATTCTGAACTAGTGTGGTGCTGAGGTGTCACCCATTGCATGACTGCACTCAGGTCCTAATCTGGGATCCTGAGTTGGTTTGTCATGTGGTGGGTATGGCAATGGGCTGTATCAGCTCTCTCTCTTGTTATGTGTATTGAGGTAACGTCAAGGGAAATTCCTAGGAACTATGTTGCCAGGTGATCAAGTTCAGTTAAGCACCAAATGCATTGTTTTGACAACAGTAAAAAGCAGTTACTTGCCTTTTTACAATTCATTGAACATCAGAGAGACTTCATTTTACTGATGTCCTGTCCAGGCTTGGTCTCAACCTTACCCCAGATGCTGTCAAGTTAGGTTCTGGCAGAATCCAGGATAGGTTCCTGCAGCCCTTAGTCCTTCAGATTAATGAATTCAGATGAAGAATGGAAACTTAAATATGTGAGATTTATTTATTTATTTATATTTTACTTGTTTATGTATTCATTTTTGCTATCTGTTTGTATAAGACTACACTGAGGCAGAGGCGTTTTATTCATTTAACATCCATCCATCCATTTTCCAACCCGCTGAATCCGAACACAGGGTCACGGGGGTCTGCTGGAGCCAATCCCAGCCAACACAGGGCACAAGGCAGGGAACCAATCCCGGGCAGGGTGCCAACCCACTGCAGGACACATACAAACACACCCACACACCAAGCACACACTAGGGCCAATTTAGAATCGCCAATCCTCCTAACCTGCATGTCTTTGGACTGTGGGAGGAAACCGGAGCGCCCGGAGGAAACCCACGCAGACACGGGGAGAACATGCAAACTCCACGCAGGGTGGACCCGGGAAGCGAACCCGGATCTCCTAACTGCGAGGCAGCAGCGCTACCACTGCGCCACCGTGCCGCCCCCTTCATTTAATATGTATATATGTAATAGATAAATATGACCAATTAAAGTTTTAAGGCTTTGTAACTACTTGTTACAGCACATATATGATTATCATATTTTCTAGCAGTCTCTTCATTTATTATTTAAAATAACTTAATTGTTTTTATTTATGATATATAGATAAAGATTTTTCATCTTTTTCTAGAGAACAGCAGCAGGAGGTGCCAGGGAACATGTTGTCAACAGCAATACTTAAGATTAAAAACATAGTTATTCTTTTAATGATATGGATTTTTGTTATGCATTAAGCCTGGAAATATACTTTTCAGATACAATGTAAAGTTGTATTATTCTTATTATTTGCAAGATTTTTGTATTTTTTGCTGGTATATAATGCTTTTTGGGGGATTGTTACTCTTCAAGAATTTTAGTTTTCTGCCACATATACAAATATGCGGTTACTGTAGGTTGATTGGAAAAACTAAATTATGTTTGGTGAGTGGACTAGCTTCTTGTCCAAAGATGGTTCCAGTTTTGCCCATTAGGCTGCATGGATAGGCTGCTGGTAACCCTGTAGTTGTAAATGAGTTTAGAAAATGAATGGATATACTATATGTATGTGCATACAGACAAACATTATTGTAAATCATAAATAAAGAACATAAGAAGTTAGATAAAAAAGATGAGACCCATTCATTACATCAGTTTGTTATAGCTTATAGCTAAATTATACCAATACATCAGCCAGGTACTTTTTAACATTTAATAAACGTTTCTATCTGTGGTTCACCTCCCTCTCTCAAAGTTGTTCTGATTATTTCAAAAAACGAAAGACCCAACTATAAAAACTGTTGCTGTATATACTTCACTGAATCTGCGTAATGTACAGGGTATGGTATTTTATTCACTGAAATATACAGTAGATCACTGTATTATTAAATAGCCATATAGACAATATAGAAGAAAAAAAGACACTGAATTATATTAGTCAGGATTAAGAGAATTGTGGTGTTTCAGTGGTAAATGAGAACATATGCTGGTTACATTTACCTTCTCATGTGCTTGAATGAAAATTTTCTTCCAGTTTGTTTAGGACCAAATGCATCTCGAGGTTCATTGTTATGTTACTAATATTGCTTAAAAATATGGAAAGTGAATGCAAACAGTCCTTTATTTTAGTGCTTGATTGTTTTGTTTTATTTCAAACAGTGTTCCTCATATGTTTGACTGTTTTGAATGCACACCCCTCTTATAAAACACCTAAAATTAAATAGATTACTAAAATGGGTATTTCACACCTATCCCTTCCTGTAGAGAAAGCATTTATGATGCACTCTTTAATGAAGAAAATAAGACTCAGCCTGCAGTGCACTAGTATTTGCATTTTGTCAACAGTGCACTTTTTTACTTAACATCAATCATTGTTTATTGTATTTACTTCCATTTATTGAATGCACCTCCAAAACACTATACAAATCATTTGAAATAAACTACAGAAAGATACCATGTCCCTATCCAATGAGAACAAAAAAATAATCTACGGTAGGAAATTATGTTAATTTCATGACTCATAGGATCGTTAGCCAAATACTGGGACATATTTTGCATACAATGTATGGTTAAATGAACAAGTTCTTGATTCAGGAAAAAAAATCAAATATATTATTTTTATGGTAATAACTGAAGAGGTACAATAACTATTGTGTTTTAGCTGAAATTCATACAGACTTAATAATAATGCATTTTATTTAAGGCTCCTTCCATGACACTCAAGGTCACCTCACAAAGTAAAACAGACTAATTGTAAGATCTGCCGTAAAATATAAACAGTAAATTTAATAATTAGTAAGTGAATAATAAATAAACTTTAAACAATGGTGAAATCAGCATGAACTGAGCAATAATATACAACAGTAAGTAGCAGATATCATGTAGATAGATAGATAGATAGATAGATAGATAGATAGATAGATAGATAGATAGATAGATAGATAGATAGATAGATAGATAGATAGATAGATAGATAGATAGATAGATAGATAGATACTTTATTAATCCCAAGGGGAAATTCACAAATGCCAATGTAGAACAGTTGGCTCACAGTGCAAAGGCCTGTCAAAATAATTGGGTTTTTAAAGCAGTTTTTAATTTTGTAATGGAGTCCACATTTCAAATGTGGGAGGGTAGAGTGTCCCAGAGTTGGGGTGCAGCAATAGTAAAGGCCCTAGAACCCATATTTACTCAGAGGTAAATAGAACAGTTAGTATACCTGTAGAAGGGGATTGCAGGGAACGAATAGGAGTATAAGGTTGGAGGAGGTCAGTGATGTAGCTGGGAGCCATGTTATGTAAAGCTTTGAATGTGAGGAGGGGGAGAATTATAAAATTGATTTGATAAGACAAAGGGAGCCAACAGAGCAGAATAAAGTGAGGTGTAATATGGTCTGCTAAGTTGGTGTGCATGATGATCCTGTTGGACAGAGTTTTGAATGAGCTGTAATCTATGATGGAGTTTATTCGGGATGCCAGAAAGAATATCATTACAGTAGACAATGCAAAAAGTAACTAAGGCATTGGCCAACACCTCAGTGCTACATTGAAGGCAGGATGAATTCTGGCAATATTCCCAAATGTAGTAGAAGGCAGTCCGGGGCACATTATTTACAGTATATGTGGGGCAAATTACCTGTGTGGAAAAGGGTAAGAGGGTAAACTGTTGTACGTAGCAAGTACTGATTTAGTTGCTCATGATCAAAAATTCAGTTTTTCTGCTATTGAGCTTAAGGAATCTGTTGAAATCCAGGTCCTTATGTCCTGGAGACAAAAGGACCTGTTATGTCCTGTTTTACTTTAGTGATATGGCGATTTATTTGCTGCAGAACTTTTTCATAAACAAGTATAAAGATTACTGAAGAGAATTACCATGACTGAACCCTAATGATTAAAGAATAAAGAAATGATTCTAGTAATAATCAATTAATTGTGAGCTGATTTTCTTCAGCTGTCCTGTGTGGCTTATTCTGAAGAACTCTTAAGATGTTGGGACCTTATTCCATCCAATCTCAGCATATAATTAAAGAGGCTTTGCATTTCATTGGAAAGTAGCCAGCTCTTAATGAAGTATTAATTATTTCCATTATGTGGAAGAGTAATCCTGTTTTACGAGTTTAATCAAACAAGCTTCCAGAGTAGAGTATATGATGGCTTTTTAGAAAACCCATTATATCGCTTTACCGATCATTTGTTTGGAAATTAAATTTGTTATATTCACTGGAGAGTCGTTTTACTTCAGGCTGAAATGTCAATTGCTTACATGAGGAACTTTAGTGGAAAACTATTTACATAGTTTAAAAAATATTTCATTTGGCAGAAAAGAATATCTGTGTTAATCATTATTGTACAAAGTACCTTTTCCGCTTTTGATTTTATTGTACGAAAGGCATATTATTTATCTAGAGTATGTTCATAATGTATTGATGAATACTAATAAGTATCAAATTTGAAGCTGTTTTAATGTATCAATATAAACAACAGCTATCAATTAAATATAAGTAAAGGATTTTTTTATTGTGTTTGATATTATTTTTAACATATTTATAGAGATTATATCAAAATCTTCTTTCAGTGCCATTTTCACATACAATTCTCATCAATTTCTGGTTGCCTGTGTTTAAACCTTTATACATGGACAGATTTGGTTTTTTTTTCTGATCAGATTTTTTAATTTATTTTTCTTTCTTAAACCAAAAAATAAATAATCCAAAGTTTTCAAATAACAGAAGTAATACTACTTTGATAAAATCCCATCCCAACCAGCATATACTGTATATAGGTCTGTGATACGGTTTGCATACTAGTAGCTAGAAATCCACAAAGGGAGAAAATGATTCACATATCCTAGAGTAGTTTTTTTTATTCCTAAGCTTTTGACAACCTACTAAGTGTCATCATCAAGGGAAAATGATTAGACATACAGGAATCAAAGGCAATATATAGCAATACAGTATATGGGTGGGATTGTAAGGGGAGTGTGCTGGCCATTAAGTCTTTTTTATTATTTCAGTGTTCTTCTTTTTAAGCCTGCATATACTTGGTTCAGTGCAAGTGTCTGTTAATGGTGTTTTCACTGGAGAGCCATGATTCAGCCAGTTCTCTAGCACTCTTAGCATTAGCTCAGGAGCATTAGCAACATGGAGGTGCCCCGAATTCCAGCAGGGCATCATGGACCTTGGAGTTTTAATTCACAGCCCTGCTGGATACCGTGGGGGCTGCCAGGGGACGCTGCAGGGAGGCTCAGGGACTTATATTTTCCATATAACCCGGAAGTACTTCCCAGTCATGGGGACAGAGAAAATGACGTACTTCCGGGATGAAAAAAAAGAAGAGTTTTTGATCTGACCCGGAAGTGCTAGGAAGTCACGTGGACTGAGGGACAGAGGCATTTCCGGGTCAGGGACTATAAAAGGACTCTGGGAAATCACAGCAGTGAGCCGAGTTGGGAGGAAGGGTGACTGAGCTGCTGGGAGTGGAGGATTGATTAGTGTGTTGATTATTATATTGATTATTTGAGTATTGTGGAGTGGTGGTGCTTTGTGCACATTGATATTATAATAAATTTAATAATTGGACTTTTTTACCTGGAGTCTGATGTGTGGTCTGAGGGTTCAAGGGGACAACAGCGCGCCCTATCTGTCACAATATATATATATATATATATATATATATATATATATATATATATATATATATATATATATATATATATATATATATATATATTTGTAATAAAGTACCTACCAAATAATACAAAGAGTACACAACATGTGTTTCGCCCTAATTGGGGCTCATGAGATATACACACTTTTGCTTTCCCTTGTTGGGATTGAACCTTGAATGTCAGCACCTGAGACAAGCCTGTTAGGATGGGATTTTATAAATATTCATATATTATATACAGTACTGTGCAAAAGTTTTAGGCAGGTGTGAAAAAATGCTGTAAACAAAGAATGCTTTCAGAAATATAAATAATGATTGTATATTGTTATCAATTTACAAAATGCAAAGTGAGCGAAAAAAAGAAAAATCTAAATCAAATCAATAATTGGTGTTACTACCTTTTGCACAGTACAATTTTTTCACACCTGCCTAAAACTTTTGCACAGTACTATATATATATATATATATATATATATATATATATATATATATATATATATATATATATATATATATATACATACAGTGCATCCGGAAAGTATTCACAGCGCATCACTTTTTCCACATTTTGTTATGTTACAGCCTTATTCCAAAATGGATTAAATTCATTTTTTTCCTCAGAATTCTACACACAACACCCCATAATGACAACATGAAAAAAGTTTACTTGAGATTTCTTGCAAATTTATTAAAAAAAAAAAAATTGAGAAAACACATGTACATAAGTATTCATAGCCTTTGCCATGAAGCTCAAAATTGAGCTCAGGTGCATCCTGTTTCCCCTGATCATCCTTGAGATGTTTCTGCAGCTTAATTGGAGTCCACCTGTGGTAAATTCAGTTGATTGGACATAATTTGGAAAGGCACTCACCTGTCTATATAAGGTCCCACAGTTGACAGTTCATATCAGAGCACAAACCAAGCATGAAGTCAAAGGAATTGTCTGTAGACCTCCGAGACAGGATTGTCTCGAGGCACAAATCTGGGGAAGGTTACAGAAAAAAATATGCTGCTTTGAAGGTCCCAATGAGCACAGTGGCATCCATTATCCATAAGTGGAAGAAGTTCAAAACCACCAGGACTCTTTCTAGAGCTGGCCGGCCATCTAAACTGAGCGATCGGGGGAGAAGGGCCTTAGTCAGGGAGGTGACCAAGAACCTGATGGTTACTCTGTCAGAGCTCCAGAAGTCCTCTGTGGAGAGAGGAGAACCTTCCAGAAGGACAACAATCTCTGCAGCAATCCACCAATCAGGCCTGTATGGTAGAGTGGCCAGATGGAAGCCACTCATTAGTAAAAGGCACATGGCAGCCCGCCTGGAGTTTGCCAAAAGGCACCTGAAGGACTCTCAGATCATGAGAAAGAAAATTCTCTGGTCTGATGAGACAAAGATTGAACTCTTTGGTGTGAATGCCAGGCATCACGTTTGGAGGAAACCAGGCACCGCTCATCACCAGGCCAATACCATCCCTACAGTGAAGCATGGTTGTGGCAGCATCATGCTGTGGGGATGTTTTTCAGCGGCAGGAACTGGGAGACTAGTCAGGATAAAGGGAAAGATGACTGCAGCAATGTACAGAGACATCCTGGATGAAAACCTGCTCCAGAGCGCTCTTGACCTCAGACTGGGGCGACGGTTCATCTTTCAGCAGGACAACGACCCTAAGCACACAACCAAGATATAAAAGGATTGGCTTCAGGACAACTCTGTGAATGTCCTTGAGTGGCCCAGCCAGAGCCTAGACTTGAATCCGTTTGAACATCTCTGGAGAGATGTTTAAAATGGCTGTGCACCGAAGCTTCCCATCCAACCTGATGGAGCTTGAGAGGTGCTGCAAAGAGGAATGGGCGAAACTGGCCAAGGATAGGTGTGTCAAGCTTGTGGCATCATTTTCAAAAAGACTTGCTGCCAAAGGTGCATCAACAAAGTATTGAGCAAAGGCTGTGAATTTTAATAAATTTGCAAAAATCTCAAGTAAACTTTTTTCACATTGTCATTATGGGGTGTTGTGTGTAGAATTCTGAGGAAAAAAATGAATTTAATCCATTTTGGAATAAGGCTGTAACATAACAAAATGCGGAAAAAGTGATGAGCTGTGAATACTTTCCGGATGCACTGTATATATATATATATATATAAATATATATACAGTATATATGTAAATATAAAAAAATCCTGGTACGAGACAAGACTTTTTAGCCTGGGAAGAGACAAGACATTTTCAGAGAGATACTTTCATGACCCACGAGATAAGACTTTGTGCCGAAGAGATTTAACCACGCCCAGGGCCAGAAATAAAAGACAAAGAGTAGATGGCAAAGTAGAACGTCATAAAGAATTTAAAAATGTTGGCACAATACACATGCAAAGCAGGTTAGAGATAATAAACGTACTAAAATTCGAAAGTCTCAAAAAAATAATAATAAACATCTCATTAGTGCAAACAAACGGAAATTATTACTTGGTGAAATAACAGAACAGCGAAAAGAAAATGAATATATTGATCGGATTTAAACTTGTAGATCGTCTAATTTGTGTTGCCATCAGGGAAAAGTAGTGTTTCTTCCCAATGAAGAGGCATATTCATGAGAATTAAAAGATTTGTTGTTTGGTGAAAGTGAAATCTGCATACATGAGCAGCAGAGACACGAAGTGGCTGGCGCATAGCACAAGCCTGTGGGGTTGCTGGGTGAAGCAAGCAGGGGGCAAAGCCCCCTCGTACATATATATATAAAATAGGCTTAAATGAATGTGGTATGCCAGAACAAGGGCTGACTGGGTGCACTAATGCTTTTTCTCCAACCCCATGAGATCCCCGGAAGGTAAGCCACTCTAATTCTACATCCAGTTCCTCCACAAACTCCATTTTCATACTACAACTATAATCAGGCTCTGGCATCACTTCTGGCGATGCAGTAGACATGCCTCTTTCTCCCCTTCCTCAATAAAAACCCATCCCCCTCAGATCCCCAACAATCCCATTCTGTTTAAAATTCTTTTATTTACCCTGTCAAGTATATGGGGTGGATCGCCAAACCTTTTTGACGCCTCTGTCTCTCATTACTATATATATATATATATATATATATATATATATATATATATATAAATATTATATAAACTGTATATAATCCAAGCTCTCTCCATCCTTAGCATAAAGTACAAGTCACAAAATAAAATTAACAAAAACAACCCTGCCCCTACCATATCCTACTCTACCCAATGTTCTGGATCTTTATATAAAGAGACATATGACCACAAAAGAGACAGAGAACAAAGGAAAGGTGTTAAAAAAGGAAAAAATGCAAACTAACAATAATAACCGAACAAAATGTAGGTTACATAGGATTTGAATGCATCAGCTGCTGCCATCCACAGACTGAGTGATTTAGAAAAAGCATTATTAATTCTACCAGTAGACATTTCTAAATGAATTAAATTAAAAAAAATGAAACAACTGAGTGTTGAACAGTCATCAGTTCTGAGTGTTTCCATCTTGAAGCAATAATAATTTTAAAAACTACAGTCTTTTCATAATAATTAAAAGGAACAGAAAAATCGTCAGCAAGAAGAAAGACTAAAAGAAAAAAGAGAAATCCACAGCTTAGTAAACAAGAAAGAAAATCGGTGACTGCAGACCAAAAGACCAAATATGCTTGGACACTTACAAGAACACATGAAATAAAGCACCAAGGACGTCTAGTGATCACAAATGACAACACAACGGATTATATCCCAAGCCCATTTTTGCGTCATCGTCCAGGAATAAAGAATGTTATGTAAATGATCTCCATCCATCCATCCATCCATCCATCCATCCATCCATCCATCCATCCTCTTCCGCTTATCCGAGGTCGGGTCGCGGGGGCAGCAGCTTGAGCAGAGATGCCCAGACTTCCCTCTCCCCGGCCACTTCTTCTAGCTCTTCCGGGAGAATCCCGAGGCATTCCCAGGCCAGCCGGGAGACATAGTCCCTCCAGCGTGTCCTGGGTCTTCCCCGGGGCCTCCTCCCGGTTGGACGTGCCCGGAACACCTCACCAGGGAGGCGTCCAGGAGGCATCCTGATCAGATGCCCGAGCCACCTCATCTGACTCCTCTCGATGCGGAGGAGCAGCGGCTCTACTCTGAGCCCCTCCCGGATGACTGAGCTTCTCACCCTATCTTTAAGGGAGAGCCCAGACACCCTGCGGAGGAAACTCATTTCAGCCGCTTGTATTCGCAATCTCGTTCTTTCGGTCACTACCCATAGCTCATGACCATAGGTGAGGGTAGGAACATAGATCGACCGGTAAATTGAGAGCTTTGCCTTATGGCTCAGCTCCTTTTTCACCACAACAGACCGATGCAGAGCCCGCATCACTGCGGACGCCGCACCGATCCGCCTGTCGATCTCACGCTCCATTCTTCCCTCACTCGTGAACAAGACCCCGAGATACTTGAACTCCTCCACTTGAGGCAGGATCTCGCTCCCAACCCTGAGAGGGCACTCCACCCTTTTCCGGCTGAGGACCATGGTCTCGGATTTGGAGGTGCTGATTCCCATCCCAGCCGCTTCACATTCAGCTGTGAACCGATCCAGAGAGAGCTGAAGATCATGGCCTGATGAAGCAAACAGGACAACATCATCTGCAAAAAGCAGTGACCCAATCCTGAGTCCACCAAACCGGACCCCCTCAACACCCTGGCTGCGCCTAGAAATTCTGTCCATAAAAGTTATGAACAGAATCGGTGACAATGGGCAGCCCTGGCGGAGTCCAACTCTCACTGGAAACGGGTTCGACTTACTGCCGGCAATGCGGACCAAGCTCTGACACCGGTTGTACAGGGACCGAACCGCCCTTATCAGGGTGTCCGGTACTCCATACTCCCGGAGCACCCCCACAGGATTCCCCAAGGGACACGGTCGAACGCCTTTTCCAAGTCCACAAAACACATGTAGACTGGTTGGGCGAACTCCCATGCACCCTCCAGGACCCTGCTAAGGGTGTAGAGCTGGTCCACTGTTCCACGACCAGGACGAAAACCACACTGTTCCTCCTGAATCCGATGTTCGACTATCCGACGGACCCTCCTCTCCAGAACCCCCGAATACACTTTTCCAGGGAGGCTGAGGAGTGTGATCCCTCTGTAGTTGGAACACACCCTCCGGTCCCCCTTCTTAAAGAGGGGGACCACCACCCCGGTCTGCCAATCCAGAGGCACTGTCCCTGATGTCCATGCGATGTTGTAGAGACGTGTCAACCAAGACAGCCCTACAACATCCAGAGCCTTTAGGAACTCCGGGCGTATCTCATCCACCCCTGGGGCAAGGCAAGGCAAACGGTTATACAAACCTCCTATGACGAATAAAAAATTTGGACGGCGTTTCCCCTCCTCGAACCGCCACCTTACCGTGGTGGAGGGGTTTGCGTGTAAATGATCTATAGTTATGAAAACAAATAGTTTGGGATTTTGGAAGAGAAGCATTTATTCCTAACATATTGACCACCACACTGAAAATAGATACATTTGTTCCTGATGTCAATGTAAAATTGTGGTGTTATTTTAACATACTAAAAATTGTGTATTGTTATTGAGAAAAACTCACATTAAAAATGTATTTTCTCTAAAAAAATCATTTTTGAGTTATTCATTACAGTAGTTACTACATGGAACGGAAATTTCTTTCTGCATGCCAGTTCCACAAGGACTTAGCTGGGTCTAATCACTCAAAAATCTGTTTTCTTTCAGAGTCTTAAACTCTCCTCAGCATTCTGTGTACAATAAATGTTAATCACTCTTAGCTGCAGAAGTTCAGAACTTTATCAGCTACCTTTAAACAATCAAACTCATGAAGAATAGTGTGGAATAAAAATTCAACAGTTATAACAAAAAATAAATAAAAATAGGATATACTGTTGCCAGTCAGTGTAAGATAAATAACTGTGTAAAATGTTCCTTATATGCTTGTTGTCGATTTCATTTTAAATTAAGGTAGTGAAATAGATATTAGTATATTTATAAAGAAAAGAAAAAGGCACAAACATGAGTACCTTTTAAATTTTTCAAAAGAACTGAACTTGAGCAGATGTTTGTGACTCAAAGAACAGACCAAAATGCTTTAGAAGCTTTAAATGTTTTCACCTGGGAAAAGTCAAGACAAGCTGTAAGAATCAAAATAGATGACACAGACGTAAGGGCACGCAGAGTGGAGTCTCACGAGTTTTGGCACAAAGCTGCTTGCCCTCTCTGTGCTAGTAAAGGTCAGAATTTCAGTGTACAACTGCCAGTATATAAGATGAATACTCAGAAAACACTAACAGCTGTTTATCTTTCATGTCTTTAGTTTCACAATCACTTGATATTGGAATCCTAATTTTTACAACACACTAATGTAAGAAGTATGAGAGAAGAATCTGAGATGCCTTCATTTAGTTCTTATTATACAAATACAGCTGAACAGTGTAAGAAAAATAGCCATGTGTCACTATCTTATCATATTATTATCAATTTATTTTTGTAGCTGTTTTCAATAAGTTTAGAAGTGCCTTAGCCTCTTAAAGGAAACAAATAAAAACATTTCTTAAACTGTATTATTTGGCTGAAGAAAGATAATTAGATCAGAACTACTGATGTCTGAGAGAAGTGGCTGGCACTTCTGTCTTACAACTTAAGGGGCCATGGTATTTCTAACATTCTGAGAATTTCTTTTTTTTTCAGAAATTCACATCTTCTTCCATATCTCAACAAAGTGTAAGGTTGATTTGTGACTGTACATTGGCCTGATATAAATAAATGTGATTTTGAGCCTTGCATTTCATTCAAGGTTGGTTACTGCCTTGTGTATGAATTTGTAGACTTTGGATCGTCATGATCTTGAAATAGATGAGCGAAAAAATGGAAGGAAGCACACAAAAACATAGAAAAAGCAGTAAAAAGTCAATTTTTCTATCAAGTGACTCTTGACATAATACAGGGAAACTTAAAGATTCCATCATAAAACCTCATGATCACCATAGCATGTTGGTGAAGCCCAGTCTCCAAAGCTATTTTTTTTGGAAGTAGAAAATTTTATCAGTGTTAACAGTTGTTAAATAAATGCAGCCTTTGCAAAAAAAATTAAATTTGTCAATCTGTGACTTTTAACAAAGTCTATTTACATATAACTTATACACATATATGATGTTTTCAAAATTGATACATCCCATCAGCATGTGTCAGGTGACACAGAAATACTTGAGACACACTACACACTTGCAGTGGATTATCTCCTAAATCATGAATTGTTTCAGACTTTCTCAAATACCTATCGAGATGACTGAACATTGCAGTAAGGATATGCTAAAACCCAGCAACTACTGTATAAATAGTGGATGCATGTTTTTCTGAATCGTGGGCTACTGAACTATAGTCAGCAAATGAAATGTTGAATGAGCTTATGAGATTGGCAAACTGTATGTGCAAGTGATGATAAGAACAGAGAAGTACAGAGGAGGCAATGGCTTTCAAGATATCAAGTTAAGTCAAGTTGGGGAGCATGCACTGATACACCCACTGCACCCACTACATGACGAAACAACTCGGGATCCCGGTTTGCAATCCCCCACACAGACACACAGTCCAGTCCCACCCTCCGGAAATGACCCTCTAACTGTCGCTGCCAGGAGCTACGTGGGCGACCCGTTGGCTTGGTCCAACCACTCGGGTCCCCAACAATGAGGATCTTACGAGCCAGATCACCCTCGGGGAAACATGCCACATGGCCGTAGTGCCGTAACTGATGCTCCCTCACAATGCAGGTAATGTGCCTCATTCGGGACTCCAAGAGCAACCGCTCATTCGACACAAAGTCAAACCAACGGTACCCAAGGATTCTCCGGAGAGACACAGTACCAAAGGAGTCCAGTCTTCGTCAGGTCACTGGATAGCGTCTATGTCTCGCAACCATATAGCAAGACAGGAAGCACCACGACTCTAAAGACTTGGACCTTCGTCCTTTTGCATGGATATTGGGAGTGCCACACACCCCTTTCCAGCGACCTCATGACACCCCATGCTCTTCTAATCCGTCTACTGACTTCATAGGAAGAGTTACCAGAGACATGAATGTCACTGACAAGGTAAGTAAACCTCTCAACAAGGTCGACACTCTCTCCGCAAATAGACACACTGCTGATGGCTGGGCCTAAAAGGTTATTAAAGGCCTGGATCTTGGTTTTCATCCAGGACACTTGCAAGCCCAGACACTCAGACTCCTCACAGTCTCTCGAGCGCCCCGATCATAGCACCCATTGACTCCGCGAAGATCACAGCATAATCAGCAAAGTCAAGATCTGTGAATCTTTCTTCACCAACAGATGCCCCACAGCTGCTGGAACCCACGACCTTGCCCAACACCCAGTCCATACAAGCATTGAACAGAGTAGGAGCAAGAACACACCCCTGACAAACCCCAGAATCAACTGGGAAAAACGCAGAGGTCCTGCCTCCACTCTACACAGCACTCACAGTACCAGTGTACAGGCCGGCCATGATATCCAGCAACCTCGAGGGGATCCCGCGAACCCTCAGGATGTCCCACAGGGCAGCTCGATCAACTGAGTCGATTCAGTTTTCAAGATGACAGAAAGTAAATGATATGTTTAGAAAAGTACAGTATATTAAATAATGATGATAAGGGTTGCATACAAACCATTCGTAGACAGAAAACAAAACCATTATGACAATGCTAATTAGGGATGTTACTGTATTTTGAATATGATACTGCAAAATAATCAATTACACATAGATAAAGTATTGTGTTTTAAAGTTTTCATTTTTATTGAAACATTTTCAGGTGTTACAAGGACATTGAAAAGTGAAAAACACTAATTTTGAAAATTAAATAAAACATATTCTGCTTCACAGCTTTTATCAATGACAATGAAAAATTATCTAGTCAAGCCATTACTATGTAAAGAGTCTAAAGAAATAATCAGATTAGTAATAAAATACATATCTTATATATAGTCAAGAAGAACCTAACAAACAAGATAAAACAAGCACAAAGGAAACAAAACTAATTATTAAAAAAATATGAAAATTATTTGGAATAGTAGTTGGAAGTGTAGCAACACAGTATAAGACAATAAGGGTTTAATGAGAATGTAGACTAATAGGTTATACTACAGTACATTACTTCAACAATAGAAATGCATTTGATGTATTTTAAATCCAGTTAAAAAAAATGATGCAACTCATTTTTAAGAAAGCCAAGGAAATTATATGTAGACAACATACAGATGTATTCATGAAAATCCTGATGATAGCTGCTCCTTAAGACCTTGTTGTTATAGTCTATATAAAATCAGAAGTGACATAATATACCCTACTAGTTTCATTTACATCTATAGCTGAGAAAAGAATAAGGTTTAACAGTACTGAGCTATAATAGTTCATTAGTAAATTATGAGGGTAATGCTACATAGACTGTGCCTGTATTATACAGGAAGTGAGTCGTATATGATTTTTTAAAGTACTTCACAACATAAGAAGGCTGAACTTTGATTCACCGTTATACATTAAGTGCAAAGTATGGCAGAAATATGCGATTTGCCATTGATCACAGAGTATATTTTGGTACATTAGATCCTCCTTGCCATCCTGTGTGACTGCAGCATCACTGAGACTGTTCTCAGAATGTTTGAATCCTACCTCTCAGGCAGATCCTGCCATGTGTTCTGGCATGGAAATATGTCAATGGTGCATAAGGCAAGCATGGAGAATCAGACAATATACAAGGATCAGCAATGGGCCTGTCCTCTTCTCCCTGTTCACCACCTCATGAGGTATTATCATCCAGTCCGTGGTTTCTCATATGTGTTGTTTTGGTAAATCTATCCAGAGGACCACACAGTATTAGGCAGAATCTCTGCATAATTCAGTGCTATCATATCAAAAGGCACCATTTACAGATCCACCTGACAAAAACAAACCTACTTGTTTTCCCAGTCATCCTGTCTATTCAAAACTCCATCTCTGTTCAACTTGGCTTATTATCGCTAACATCCATGTCAGTACACAATCTTGGGGTGGTGATCAATTATCATCTATTGACCACATTGAAACTGATTTACTCTGCATAATATCCACAAGATCAGAACAAGTAAGCAGCAAAACTCCTGTGGCCTCATGTATAAACGGTGCGTACGCACAAAAATGTTGCATACTCCCGTTTCCACGCTCAAATTGCGATGTATAATAACTAAAACTGGCATAAAGCCACGCACATTTTCACGCTACCTCAAACATTGGCATACGCAAGTTCTCCACTCGTTTTGCAAACTGGCAGCACCAAGCGTAAAAGCAGTGCTTTTGTTCCAGTATGGTTTCCCTTTCATTTTTAGATCCACATCCCTGACTTTGCTTTATCATATACACTGAAATTAACCGCATATTGTTTATTAGTTTAAGGCATCTGATTGTAATTAACCTGTAACAATATAATGGTCCACAGAATGGCCAAACTATTCCAAATACCATAGCTGCTTTAGCGTTGTTCCTTTCAATGCACCACTCAGAGTATGTATCCCACTGTATCTGAGTGTGGCATCACAGCTCTACAGCAGCTGATCGGAAAGAGAATTATCAGGATACAGCATAAAGCACATGCTGCCTCAACCATGCGCACTGTCTATTGAACTGCTCCCATACGGCAAACGCTTCAGAGCCTTTCCTGTAGGGACCTCATGGTTCAGAAACAGTTTCATTCCAAGAACTGTAAACGCACTCAATCGGTCCATCAAGTGCTCCATGTAGAACTGTTTGTACTTATAAGTACAATTACCTCACTGTAAACTTGCGATACAGTTATAATATTGCACAACCTGAGCCACTTTATAAAGCGCGTATTTACATATGATGACAATATCATTTTTAAGATAAAATGCAGCAAAATGTTTATTACATTATACAGATAAAATGTTAACATCATTTAAATAATCTATATTGTTAATAATTAAAGATGTGCGGACACAGTGTCACTGCACTAGCAAGGAGCTGGCGCCCCGTTCAGGGATTGTTCCTGCCTCGCGCTGTATTCTTGCTGGGGCTGGCACGACACTGGAAGGATAGATGGATAGAATAATTAAACATGTACTACGAAGATATTTCAATGTTTTAATTCTTAATGCTTTCCTACAGAGTAGTTAATGGGTCAGCAGTACATTTAAGGTTAGGGTTAAGGTTGGGGTCGAGGATATTGCCTTAAGGCTGTGCAGGGGTACACTGACTTAAAATGTAAAGTATTAAAAGGATCATTTTCTAGTTCAGGAAAACTAAAACCCTACTTCTCATTCAGCCCATCAGGAAAAAGGTACTGAGTTGTTCCATCCATTCTTTCTCTTTTCTTAACCTTGTCTTATTCCAAAATTTCTCATGAGCTAACCCAAACATGACAGGATTATGATTATTTTGTGCAAAATGTTTATATAGAACTGTTTGTTTCTACTGCGATTCTATTAACCTCAGGTGTTGAATAAACCTAGCTCTCAGAGAGCTCTCCAAACACTGAATCGCATATATAAAATTTTGAGATGGCAATGTAAAATTTTGAAAAATTGGAAATGCTATATCATGCCCTGCATTCCAAACTACTTTTTTATTTTTAAATGGAATATCCCAGGAAAACTCACTTCACCTTATTCTGGTGCAGGAAGCACGTACTTGTATGTCCTTAAGGTTATTATTTTTTCTATAAGCCGTAATCAATCTAAAATCCCTTAAGGATTCCATTATTTGTTGCAGTTTTTCAAAATGTATATATATATATACCCCTCAATACCTGCTGTGCTTGGTAAGAAAATCTCACCACAATGGAGATAATCTCTCTTTGTTCTTTATCTACCCCAACTTGAATGTTACCTCTATATATCTCTTCTGTATCTAGGGTTACATTCTGTCTTTGTCCTACTATCCCATCTACGTGTCCTTGCTATAACCCCACTGATTCTACCTCTAAATCATAACTAAGATCAGAGTTATTCCTATCCCCATTCTCCATAAAAGTCAACACACGAGGGTTATCTATATATGTAAAATTCTTTTCACGTTTGAAACGAAAATTACGTATGATTGTTTGAAATGGAAATTACATATGACCGCAGAGGAACAGGAAAAACATTCTTAATAAACCTGATTCTTGCCAAGAGAGGGAATGGTGACATAGCTCTGGTTGTAGCGTCATGGGGAATCGCTTCTGCATTATTAGATGGAGGCCGTACAGCACATTCGGCATTGCAATTACCATTAAACCTCGCTCACGACGAAAATCCAATTTGCAACATACGCAAGGGCTCTGGAAAAGCAAAAGTCTTGCAACATTCAAAGATAATAGTTTGGGATGAGTGCACTATGGCACATAAAAGATCTTATGAAGCCTTGAACCGAACAATGCAAGATCTCAGAGATCCTACCAAAATAATGGGAGATACTGTCGTTTTACTCGCAGGAGATTTTCATCAAACATTACCAGTTATTCCACGAGGGACACCAGCAGATGAACTCAACGCATGTTTAAAATCCATGCTTCTCCCACGGTCAGTTATATGTCGTGCGTTCTTGGGTAGGTACACCAGAAAATTTATACATTTATGCACGTAATGGGCAAACAAAAAATGTAGTATACCCGAAAGCACTGCAGTAGTACTCAATGTATCTGTAAATGTTAATGTTTTACTGTTTAATAATTTATACGCTTCTTATATATTGTTCAAATTCTTTTATCAAAATACCAGTAACGGTGCACTGCACGATAACGTGCAGTGAATACACTTGACTTGAGCATTCATAGTATTCACCCTCTTTCTCTGTATGTTTAGCATTTGTTTGCTCAGAGGTTGATGTGCTTGCTGCTTCCTGAGCAGCTGTTCTTTACTCCACCCTAGCGGCCTGCTGCTTCTCTTTCGTCAGCATCTTTTCATGTTGAAACTGATTAAGTTAGTTTTTGTGTTGCAATTAATTAGTACGTTTTCTTTAACCTTTCACTTAATCTGGCACTTAAGTCTTCAATCTGCCTCAAGAATGATTAGCGAAGGTGGTAGAGAATGAGAATGGCGCCTGTATGCATCTGCCTCACGGCTGCCCTGCTGCGCGCTGCCAAGAGTTGATTCTACAATAAAATAAAATAAAGATAAAAAGAGTAATAAAATCATCACCCCGAAAGTGGATAGTAGACATCACGTAGTATATGTGTACCAAATTTCAAGTCAATAGGTGAAACGGTTTGCGAGCTACAGGTGATTTAAAATCCTGGACAAACGAACAGCCATGGTAGTGTATTATAGAAGAAGATTTTACTGTTTAATAATTTATATTTATATGCAATGTGCTTCTTATATATTACTTCATATTCTCATATGATAATGATGTTAATAATGTTGTTTATATTGATTTCTATGTTATTGTAAGTGCTCTTTATTTGTTGACAAATAAAATTGGCAATTAACAAACTTATTTTATAAATACTACATTTTATTTTTTTCCTTTGCACTCAGTGAGCGAAGCCACTGGGTAATCAGCTAGTACCTAATAAAATCAACTTCAATACCCTATCCCAGTGAACCTGGATTAACATCAGTGACCCCTTTTCTTTTTTTTAAGGTTATTGTTTGGGTGGGTCAGATCCTCTAACTTACCTCCCTTTACCCCCAACTTCTCAGTCTGTAATCTTACTACACTACCCCAAAATCCATTTAGTTGTTCCTAGGTCATTTTAACTTCAGGGCTATTCCCGTGGGTTTCAAGCTGTGTCCTAATCACACTACCATACTGCTCAGTTGAATTAATGCTTGAAGTAAGACCTACACCCTCAAAATATATTATTTTAGTATCTGGTTTAGCTTTCATCAAAAAGTCCCAATATCCAAAACCTGTTGCTCCCTCTCACTCCAATTACTTCCAATCACTCCCTCCCTCCTACATTGAGTCCCCTTGATGTGATTAAAAATTATATGCAAAATACCATTGAGATTTAAACAGGGAATCTTAGAGGCATCTAATAAATAAATCAATTGGGTCCCAAATTGATTATATCCCTTAAGTTCTTGACGCCACCCCAAGTTCCAAACTGGCACAAAACAAAAGCCCCCTTTGTACATGTTCCCATCCAGTAAACTCTTCCCAGTTGAAAAACATAAATCAAAATTCCTAACCAACAAATAAGACAAAAAACAAGAAAATGGATACCAAATAAATACACCAATCCTCTTTTCTGACAATCCCAATCTATTTCAGCTTCTCTAATCTGATCCTCCTCCAAGGAATCCAAGAATGAATCATGCCAAGTCAAAAAAGACAGATTCATTACATCCTGATCAGACCAATCTTGTTCCAGTAAATGAGGGATCCCTACTTTGTCATTTCCAGTATCATAAGTCCTCTGTAGGTACTGCCCATATGTCAATTGGACCTCATACTTTATTTCCGTCATAGTCCTTCTAGAATACCCTCTTTTCTTAAGTGCCTGAAACAACACATGGATCACCTGTTCTGTATCAGGTAAAAAAGTATTTATGCTAAAGAATTAAATTAGTTGGTACTTAATAATCCCTTTAAAAGTATGTCTAGGATGAAAACTGGAAATGTGCAATAAGGCATGAGCATCAGTGGGTTTGAAATATATTTTGGAGTATAACGATTTATCTCCCACCATTTCTTAAAAGAAGATCTCAGTGTCCAAAAAAGAGAGTGAGCTTGAACTAGTCTTTACCTACAATTTTATGGTTGTATGATGGGTATTTAAGATCTGGAAGAAATCCTCAAACTCCTGTACCAAAAATGTCCACACACCAAAGATATCATCCAGATAATGCAAATACAAAGCAAGCAGATGGGAACACTTCCAAAATGCTGATTGTTCCCAGTCTCCTGTATATATGTTGGCGTATGCTGGGGCAAATCTTTTACCCATTGCCATACCATGTGATTGTAGGTATTTCTTTCCATTGAATTAAAAATCATTGTACCTTAAGCTAAGTTCCAACAACTCCAATATTCCTCAGTCCAATCTGTCAAGGTCTGGAAGCCTATTAAACACCTTCTGAACAGCTCTCACCCCCAATTCTATATCTATCTTAGTGTATAAGGGTTCTACATCGATTGTAAATAAAAAAGCTCCTTCTGGAAACAGATGCCTTCTTATAACCTGTAAAAAGTGGTATGTGTCCTTCATATAACTGTTATGTTTTTGCAATAACAGATTAAGAAAATTATCAATTTATTCAGATACATTGTATGATTTCGAAGAGCAATCTGAAACTATCGGGCGTCCTGCCAGGATTTCAAACAGAAATTTACAACATTTATTTGATCAAAATAATCTAATCCTGTTTAATCACATCCAAAATAGGTTGACTGTAGAGTTTGTAGGATACCAAACAGAAGGCTGTATAAATAAAGTCGGTACCTGCTCCCTGTTGTAATCAAAAAAGTCTTAACAGATTCAACTTTCTATGATAGCAATGTACATCTCTCCTAAGCATCTCTACAGTAGATCTACTTCCGTGGATATTGAGACAAAAGTCAATCCCTTCTGCAATAGAGAGATATCACTATCAGTTAATCTAAAAGTTCTTGATAAATTGTAAATGTTAACCTCCTGGGTGGAGACAGTCCTCCTTAACACTAGAATTACCAAAGCCTATGAAAAAACTCGTAAATCCGGCCCACCTTAAATCCCTTTGCACCTCTCTGTCAGTGTATTTTGTCCTGTAAATGTGCCGATAAAGACAAGTAGCAAGCAGCCTGCTATTCCATCCCCCCACTGCCGCAGAACGTGCACATACCTTGATTATCTGGGAGGGAAGTGCTGGAGTTTTAGAGTGGAAATAATAGATTGTTATTTAGAATACATGCATTTCATGTGTGTTCCGTTTCTATAATAATCTGTGTAAACACATTGTTAAAACAGAAACATTTTTCATATTTTAGTAATAAATGACAAAATGTAGGCGTAAACTATATAATGTGCGAAGCCTGAAGTCCAAAGATCAAATAAACATTTTAACAATGTGTTTACACAGATTATTGTAGAAACAGAACACACATGAAATGCATGTGTTCCAAATAATGATCTATTATTTCCACTCTAAAACTCCAGCACTTCACTCCCAGATAAACAAGGCATGAGCTGGGAGAATTTTGTGCACGTTCTGCGGCGGTGGGGGGATGGAATAGCAGGCTGCTTGCTGCTTGTCTTTATCGGCACATTTACAGGACAAAAGATGCTGACGGAGAGGTGCAAAGACATTTAAGGTGGCCGGATTTATAAGTTTTTTCGTAGGCTTTGGTAATTCTAGTGTTAAAGCAATAATGTTCAACTAAGAATCATCCAATGCATATTTGTAGCTGTTAAGGCGATAATGTTCCCCTAAGAATCATCCAATGCATATTTACAAAAACTTATCCAACCTTTATTGAACAAGTTTAACTCAATCAAAGGTGGCAATAGACAAGAGGAATGATTGGGTGTAAGCCGGGAACCAACAATGAAAAGGTTGCTAGTCCATTGCTGGTCACTCTCATACACACAATGACTCAGACAAAGCCATTTTAGCAGTGACAGTTAAGCTAATAAATGTTTTTAGAATGTGGAAGCCAGAGTAAAAACTCGTGCCTCACAGAGAAACTGTCAAACTTTCTAACTGTAATACATTAGTACCAACCATTACTTAGAAAAATCTGTTGACAAAATTCTAGGTTTTGTTATTTCCAATAGAGCTGCACAGTGAATAGCTGCCTCAGATCTCCAGGAAACTTGGAAAATTCTGGTCCAGTCACACTCACTTTGGAATTGGCTCATCCCCATGTAAACAGGAGGTTTTTCTCCAATTTCATAGAAAAATTTTACTGTTCTGATGTTGATCTTTGATGGTCTATGAGACTTAAAAGAGATTTTTATTTATGTTTCATGAAAAATCAGCTTTGTCACAGATGTTTATCCTACAGTTCTTTAGAAAAAAAGGATAAATGAGATACACCTGAAGTAAAAGGTAGTCAAAATTGACAATTTGGTTTGAAAAGAATGTTAGAATTTGTTATGTTACTTTCTAGTCATGTTTTAATCTCTTACAAGACATCATTGTTTTCACTTATTATTGGATAGATGCCTTTACCCAAGGTGTATGACAATATTTAGATGTGATCAGTGTGTATTTTGGAATTTACTGTGTCAGGGCAGATTAGTTTGTTTAATTCAGTTTCAAATTGTAAATCATACAACTGAACTGCCCTGATAATTATTCTTCAAAACACTTCAAATAAACAACTGGTTTAACAGCAGACAAAGTGCTGAAATTTGACATTTACTTTTACTGCAGAGGGTCATGACATAACTAAAAAGTTACTGATTTCTTTTCCAACTTCAGTGCAGCCAACAAATCACAGAAGTATTTTCTTTTTTTCATAAGTCAGTGAAGATGTGAAACAGGAGTACATACTACAGCTTCACTGTCCTAAATCACACTTTCAAATGATTTTGTATCTGTGCATCTATCTTGCATATTCATATTGAGACTTTTTTAAATTACCTGGTGGGGCCATGTCCCCCTAGCCTTTAATATAAAAATGTAACTGATATAATTCTGCATAGAGACATGGCATTAGACCTTTAGCACTTAGGATTCAGTATTACCTAAAGTTCAGGTACTTCTGGTCTTGCTAATATACATTTAAATATATATATACTGTACATAGAGAGAGAGACATCCATGAATGACTTTTGCGTAAAACTGAGTGGGAACAATTAGATGGCTGACTGAATGTCACATTTGTAAACCAATCAAACTCCTCATGAAGACAAGTGTTCAAAGTAGGGGTGGTGATTTTGAACTGCTCTCGTTAATTTCTGATTATGACAAGTTCTCTATAGCCAAAAAGTCTACTAAAAAGAGACCCCAATTCAACATAAATATGTGTGTTGCGTGTGCAGGGAGCATATTGCATATGTTAAACATAAACATAACCTAAGGCAAGTAAAACACCATTGTGTAACATCAAAATATTCATTGGCATTCAAAGACATCAACAGACAAATGGTAAAAGTGAATAATACGTTGCTGCAGACAGGGCGGTCTTAACGCATGGGCACACTGGGCCGTGCCCCGGGGGCCCCATGTATATCTGTGTATGTTGTGACTTGCTGAGTGGTTGTATAGGTAGGGGCCCCAGTACACTGCTTTGCCTGAGGGCTTATAATGCTGTTAAGACGGCCCTGGCTGCAGGTGCTGTGTCTGCACTCTGTTGTTCACAGTTATGATGATAGTGTAAGAGTCGATATGAGCTTGAATGAATTGGCAGGTATGTTTCTCAAATTATGAACTACGAAATATGCATTTGAAGCAAATGGTGTGTCATACCTCTCTTAACTATCATTAAGAGAGTGAATAATGAAGAGCCACTGCAGATGCAAATTTCAGTACTCAAAACACCTGAATATACAAATCTGAGTAAAAAGCTGTAAAAGCATGCACTGCAAAAAATGAAGTCTAAGCAAGTGTAAAGTACTTATATCCTGACATTAAACTCTGTTTTCCTCATTGTAAGAATTATTGACTTATCAAAAAATTAGTATTTCCAATTACTTAGCTTATTTTAAGAAATCTTGTCAAGTAAATTTTGCTTATCCCATTGGCTGATTATTTTGCTAAATAAAAGCAAAACAACTTTTTGTCTAGTTTTTCCATATGCAGTTTTTGCAGTGTGGAGGAGGCTGCACAATAGCCACCAAATGACTGCATGTCTAAAAGAATAACGGAAGTAATTCAACATTACTGTCTTATTTAGAAATGCAAACATGCCATGCCAGGATATATTCAGAGCATCATCCTCTTTAATAAAATCCCTGTGTGCGTCCAGGTGTCCGTGTGTGTGTGTCTTCTGGTGAAGTGCGCATGCGCGGGGCACATGCGATGCGCGATATTACTGTCTGAGAAAGTTAGAGGCGTTTTACGGAAATACAAACCAGTATTACTGCGAGAGGAAATTAAAGGTACACAATACAGTGGTGCATATTACAGCCACATACGAGCCAGTATTACTGTCAGACAAAATTAAAGGCATATTACCAAAGCGCACGCCTGTATTACCGCCAGAGAAAATTAAAGGTATATTACGGACGTACAAGCGAGCGGACGTACAAGACAGTATTACTGTCACAGAAAATTAAAGACACACAATACACGGCGGCAGCCCACGAAGAACAGTCAGCTCAGCAAGTAAATATCAACAAATGAAAGGTTGAAAGAAAGAAAAATACGACCAACAAAAAGAATGAAGTCAATGTCCCTTGCCATTTAATATAGACTGTTCCTACTAATGTTTATGCACTACTGTTCTAGCGCCCGTTATTGAAACGGGCTAAATGACTAGTTTGTATATATTATATACTAGCTGTCCCCCGTGGCTGTGCCCACGTAGTAGTGAAACAGGACAAACTTTAAAAATCAATAAAAAAAAAAAATGTAATTCTGGCCAAGTGGAAGGTAGGTACACTCCAATCTCAAACATTGGCACTGTATCCTGATCGTGTTCAGCTCTGATGGGAGAGCATCCCCCATGTGGGCATAAAAGCACATGGCTGTGATATCTCTAGCAATCAGCAGCTGCCCTCTAAAACACACATAGCTCTGCTCTCTCAAAAACATCAAACATTACTCCTTAACAATCTGTAGATTATAATGTCTATCGAACAAACAGGTATCACTAGCTAAGTGGAGGCAAGATAAGATACACCCCCAAATACGTGTCGAGAGGTAGACAAACTCAAATGGGCCCGCCACCCTCCCCTTGGCCTGCAGCTGCTCTCTGGGATTTGTGCAAATAAATTGGGACAGCAAGCGAACTGTGAAACTTAGTGTGATGAGAGAAGTTGCAAAATCAACCGGAATGTTCAAGTAAATTATAGAAAAAAAGTAGTTCTCTCATGAAAAGTGGACAGACAGACAGACAGACAAACATTGGATTTTATATATATATTACAGTCAACCCTTGATATACGACTGGCCAGACATGCGAACAACTTGGTTTACGACCAAAATTTTTGTTTTGAATTACGACCAACGTCTTGCGTTATGACCCGAATGCGGTCACGTGTATCCGCTTGTGCGATTGTAAACAAACAGCTGAGAGCGTTTGTAAGCATCAGTCGGAGCCCAGATACATGTGTTTGTGGACGTAATTTCAGTCAGTGCAATGATTTATATAATTTATTTCGATAATTGCTAAGGAAGGAAGAGAAGGTTCGTAAGTCAAGGGTCCACTGTATATATTTGCCTTATATTTACAGTATGCAATAGTCAAAATGACAGAAAGATATCATAACAGACAGAAGCACTGTTCAAATATGTGGAGTCAAAAAGCTACAGTGGTCTATGTGTGTGAGTGTCTGTCTGTCTCCTCTATCGCAGCACTCATTACAATGTAGAAATTAATCTTTAAGCTTCTTTTATCTTATGCTACTGATCTCCTGAATGAATAACAGCAATTTTGCCCTCTCACTGAAACCCTGGCGGTTTGAAGTGCATGGACTACAGAAACTGGGGTGGGTGCTTTAGGAAGAAGCACTGTGGGAGTTGACTTTGCAGTGGCAGAATTTGCCACTGTTCATTACAGACTTTTTAATGGGTTGTGCGTTCATGTTTGGCCCCTAAGAGTAAGTACTGCATTGTACTGTAAAGTACGCATTCAGTATCATGGTGCTGCACTGCAATGTAATATTGTTTGTAGGTTTTTGTGTTATGTAATAAAAATGTATTGTGTTGAGATTGTAGCAAAGGCATATTTGTGGTGATAGATAGTAAAAAACACTTCATATAAATAGACTAATATGAAAGATACTGGTTGATAAATTGCTATGAAAAGCACCATGTAATATTAGCTAGCTCTAGATAGATAGATGTTGTATACGTTACTATGTTTATTAATACATACAGTCAGGAAACTGTATGCCTCTATAGCTTTCTGTTTTTCAAGTAAGTAATCGATTTTTCTATCTCAACTAATTTTGCTGCTACATCAAAATTATAGTATAATGGCATGAATGATCAATTGACATTTTAGCTTATAGGGAATAAAACAGGAGTTCCCATTGTCAATTTTTGCGTTCTAAATATTAGTGCAAAGCCATACATTTTATCTTAACTAACAAATATATGACTTTAACATTTACCTATTAAGAGTGTCTCTTACAATTCCAGGCACTACTTTTCTATGCAGCGGGTAGAGATAATTATTATATATTACTTGGATAAGAGCCATACATTTTTCATAAATACTACATACTGTTCATAAATACAGTTTAACCACACAACAAATGTTTCCAGTTTAAGTATTTTTTGCTCCTTGAAGCAGACAAGGTTTATTCTGGTCTGTCCAATATGCTGGTTTTGATCAGCACATGTACTGTTCTGATTGGCTGTGTTTTGACTGAAGAACTGTGAGCTGCAGCTTTGTCTTCTATCAAAACTACATCTCCTGATTTAAAATGCTTTCTTGGTGTAAGCCATTTTGGGTTCTGTTAAGGTATTGGCAAATACCCTTCAGCCCATATTCTACCTTTTTAGAAAAAAGGTCCAGGAGCAAGGTTGGACCGAGTCTTCAATAGCAATTCAAAGTGACTGGCTGTGAGTGCTTCAAAACACTAGCCATTATATTTAGCTACATTTTGATCACAGATAAATATGTTAAAGGAACCCCAATTTGAAACAGATCAGGATTTTAATGCTCTGGCACTGGCTTTTAATGGAGTGCCCAGCCATGAGTCAAGTGTCTTGACTAGCATTTACAAGGGTGGAGAGTCACAGATGATGAAGTTGAAAGTTTCTGTATGATTGTGATTCCCTGTATACTGGCATCTCTACACACGTTCAAACTCTGGGCACCTGTACTGTAGTCAAACGGCTGGGCACCTGTACTGTAATCAAACGGACCATTGGCAGAACAATGGCGGTGCAGACTTCAGAGAATATGTTCAAAAAGAAAACTGTTCTTTATTATTAATGGCAGCAAAATAAATCTATTGTCACAAACTCAAATATACAGTATACAGTGCTCTGCAATGACACAGATAATATTTACAACAAATAACAAAAACAAGTGAATATGAAACTATACAGTATATACAGAGGCTCTTAAATGAAAAGGAGATGAAATATAACAAAATCAATTAAACAGACAACTCATCTTCTTCCTCCTTGTTCACAAAAGATTCATCAAGAGGATACAAAAAACAGTTATCAAAAATAAAAGTGAACAAACAGGAAACTCTGTATAAAAGAATGCTACAGAGAAACTCTGAGAGACAGCTCTTTTCTCACCAAATACCAGAAGGTTAAAAACCGGCCCCTGCTGGGCATCTCCCAGTTTTACATACTGGGCCTGTTCACCTACCCAATCATGCACATGCCTTTAGCTTCAGACAACTTCCTAAACTTTCTCCAGGATTTTAAGTCTCTTATGGCTCCTCTTTTACACAACAGGCTTACGTGCCTCTTTTTAAAGCCTGCAGCAACACACACAGACTCAAATGGACAACAGGTCAAGTCAGGTCAGGTGGGGGAGCATGCACTGGTACAACACCCGCAACACCATGAAACAGCTCGGGATCCTGGTTGGCAGCCCACCAAGCAGACATGCAGTTATGTCCCACCTTCTGGAAATGAACATCATTCTGTTACATGGCCATCCACTTGGTCTGGTCCAGCCGCTTCAGTCCTCAATAGTGAGGATTCTGTGTGCCGGATTACCCCACTATGTACCACATGGTCGTACTGCCATAACTAACGGCCCCTCACATTTCAAATTAAGTGGCTAAATTCTTTGTACCAGGACCAGCCTGTACTTCATCTGATAACAGAGGTGTAAGTCAGAATTAAATTGACATATTTGGTGAAGTCTGTCTGCAGACTGTCTCAGGCCAGAGGGCGTCAAGTCACTTGAGTCTGAACAAAGTGCTATAATTCAAAGAATGGCAACTGTGATGGATAAAATAAAGCATTTATGAGAAGGCACTGATTTTGTAACAGGAAGTGACTTTAATCCAATCACAAGTGATTGCTCATTCATTCAAAAACTAGCTGTACTCATCTCTCTGGACACTCTACTCTCCCACTGCCTCAGGGGAACTCTCATGGGAGATCTGCTATCACTCTCAAAATTTACTAGAAATTTCTGAAACAACTTCTCTCTGAAACCAGAAAGTTGATGAGCCACTCCTTCTTTGTGGAGCTGAAAACTGTCAATCTGTTCTCTTTATGAATATGTGATCCAGTGTGAAAGGCTGAGAAGCAGCCATTACTTCATAAAGGGAACTTCGGCATCTAAAGTTTTGTACCAGAAAAATGTTTTTCTCTATAGGTTTGCAAACGACACTGCAAAGAGGTTAATTGAGAAAAGCACATAACACCTGAACAAGTAGCCATGTCACAAATATAAAGAGCAGCAGCAAAGCAACAACTCCACTAAACACTGAGCATTATCTTTAAAGACTTGGTGTAGTAAAACTACTTATCTGTACCAAGATAAATTAGAACTCTAAATAATGAGTAACCAGCCAGCCTGTTCTATGTTACATGTTTGTCTGTCTAGTCACTCTTGTGTCCTGTATTTTATGTTATTATATATGCAGTTATCATATTTCTGTAATCCTTGTGCTTATCAATAAATTGTAATATTCTGTTTCTTAAAATGAGTGTGCTTCAGTTGCCTTGATATAAGTTTAATGTCTGGAGAGTAAAGTAGGAGCCTTACGAAATTATTTAGTTAATTACTGACATTTCCAAAGGCAACACTTTTTTTGACATTTCTTGAGAACAACCTGTTTCCATTGTCATGGAAAAAACATTCCTCCATCTTCAAAGAAGGTAGTCACGGAGCTCAGAAGAGAATACAGAACATTTCTTCATTTGCACAGAGTTATGCACAAATGTCTGAGTCCACGGAGTGAGCAATCAGTTAAACAAGTCATCTGCTTTTATACATTTTTCTGATTACATTACCTCATCTAATATATCACGTCATCTGACTCTTAATATGCAGAACTTTATCACCTCCTCCAATCAACTAAATCTGCCAGTCATTTCTGACCAATGTTGATTTTCCCATTTTTCTGAACCGCTTCATCAAGAGGGGTGTTTTGCGGATTATCCTATTGATCTTAGCACTGCTTCATGGGAGGGATGTATGGGCTTTCCCATTAGTTTATTCCTGCTTTACTGGGGGGTGTTCGTTACTCATTTACCCCATTCTTAACTTGGAAAATTTCATTGGTATCTTCTCTAAGACAAAGCAGAGACCTCTTGTTCTTTCAGTTTTAAGTTACATTTAGTTAACCCATAAGTTTGATTCAATCATTTTCTTTATATTTAATAATTCATATATATAATTGTAATAAATTGTATAAAATTATTATATATTAACTGAAAATTCAATACCATCCACTAGGACAATGAGGATGAAACATGAGTGGACCTTTCAGCAGGAGAACATTCCTAAGCATCCTCAAATGCAATGTTTCCCAACATTTTTTGAGTCACGGCACATATTTTACATTCAAAAAATCCCACGGCGCACCACCAAACAAGAATATCACAAAAAGTATATGTAATATAATATAATGATCTTCTAGTTTCAATTTACTCACAATTTACTTACTCAGTGTGAAACCTGGGCCTGTTTAGTTGAACACGATGCTGATATACATGCAGGAATTGAAGAAAGACACACATCAAGATCTTCTTCAACAGCTCTGAGTCTCTCTCTCTTTTTAGTTTTTATAGCAGTCATGCATGAAAAGCCAAGCTCACATAGGTAGGTTGTAGAAAATGGGTGCAGGGCTGAAATAGCTCTTCTTGCCAGAATGGGGAACTCCTTGGCAGCAGTCAGCCAAAAACTGTCCTGCTTGAAACCGGATTGAACAGCCAGCACCACTTCTACCTGCGGCATTCCTCCATGCTGATGCTAGCCATTTTACGAAGCCTTCTGTGAAAGTATAATAAAGGGAAAAAGCTGCAATTCACTATACTATTTCACAGAACAAACTCTGTGATGCGGCCTATTACAATAAGGCAGAGTAATGAATGTTAACAGCTTATGTAAGCAAGGAACATGAGAGTGAGCTTGTATTTGGGATGGTCTTGACAGGAGAATGGAGCAAGCTATCTATCAAAATCCAAGGTTGTAGAAAAACACTGACATAGGTCATTAATTTTTATTTTTGAATCAGGAAATATTGGCTCTCACAAGCAATCCGAGATAAATAAACAATAAAAGATGTTAACACCAACATTTTTCTCATTTAAAATGTTTTTAAATAAAGCTGTGCACTTGAAATTTAGACTAAACATTGGTATTTACTTCATAAAATGGCACAGCCAAAGAAATCATCCAATCCATGAAAATGTTACATTCAGTAAACTGGAATGACAGGAAAAATGGTATTGAACACAGTAAGAAAAAACACAAAACAAGCTGACTCTACTAATTAATTTCCCTAACTGTAGTAATAAGAATCAACTGGGTTAGTGCATGTTGGCAGGTTAGTATTTCCACTATTTGAAAAAGGGTTACTCATCTCTAAATACAAGTTAACATTTGTTACCAAACTGTCATGCAAGAAACAGGTCATGATGGGTAGAGTCAAAAAGCTCTTTCTAGACTTTTCCAAAAAGATTATTGAGCAACATAGCAATGGCACTGGTGTAGGACAAAGTGGGCATTCTGCTAGGCTTTGGTGGCACACCTGGCCTGTTAAGACAACGGATTTAACAGGGATGCATACATCCAGCTGCACCAAACCCCCATTTACATTTCAAATTAAGTGGCTAAATTCTTTGTACCAGGACCAGCCTGTACTTCATCTGATAACAGAGGTGTAAGTCAGAATTAAATTGACATATTTGGTGAAGCCTGTCTGCAGACTGTTTCAGGCCAGAGGGCGTCAAGTCACTTGAGTCTGAACAAAGTGCTGTAATTCAGAGAATGACAACTGTGATGGATAAAATAAAGTATTTATGACAAGGCACTGATTTTGTAACAGGAAGTGACTTTAATCCAATCACAAGTGATTGCTCATTTATTCAAAAACTATCCGTTTGATTACAAGATCAGCAAAGCTCAGCTTTAAAACATGATTTTCTCTCAGTACAGTTATTTCCTCCTGCTCCTGCAAAGTCCTTTCCAACTGCGGTTGAGCTATATGGGTTCCTAACCCAGTCAAGGCAATCAGTGAAAACTGAAGGGAAATAAAATGACACCTTCTGTTCAAGAGTTTTCAAATGCTTGCCTATTATCTCACACAGTGCAGCAATGTTGATACCTTGCCATTTCTGGGTGTGTGGGAACATGTCAAGGTTGGCACTTTCCACATGTTGTTGCCAAAGCTGCACCGTTGAACAAAATCTACTTATTTTATCTGCACTTGTGACCAGGTTTTCGTTTTCAGCCTTGCATCCGTGTGTTCATGTCATTTAAATGTTAAAACATATCTGCCAGATATGCCAGTCTTGCACAGCACTCATCACTTGAAAGCAACTTAGCGTCATCACACCTCTCATTTGTCAAAACACTTTTAGTTCCTCCCGCAGCTCATATACACGGGCTAAAACTTTGCCACGGGACAACCACCAGACCTCCGTATGCAGCAATAGCACTTTATGCTCCACTCCCATTTCCTCACACAATGATGCAAACATGCGACTTTTTACAGGTCTTGTCTTCACAAAGTTTATAATGCGCACAACATCGTCCAATACAGGAGCTAGGTCTGCTGGTAATGTCTTGGCAACGAGTACCTCACGGTGCAGAAAACAATGCGTCCCAATAACATCTGGATGTTGCTATTTCACTCGGCTTACAAATCCTTTGGTGCGCCCGAACATGGCAGCTGCTCCATCAGTTTAAACACTTATGCGGTTTTCCCACTTAAGTCCTCCTTGTTCAAGGTACTTTGATACAACTCGAAAAATTTCCTCTCCTGTTGTTCTTTCTGGCAATTCCTTGCAAAACAGGAAGTTTTCTCTGATGGTGTCTCCGTCTACAAAGCGCACATTTGCCAAAAGTTGTGCATGTCCACTGATATCATCAAGTTGCAATGCAAATTTTCCACTGACGTGCAACTTTTCCAAAATGATCCTTTCAATGTCAATGGCAATTGTATTATTTGAGAGAGGGACTTGGGCTGTTTCTTTAAGAGTGCCAGGGCTGAGCATCTCATTTACAGTGATTTTTGCAGGCAGGTAGTATTAATGTCTCTGCCACCGTGTGTATCTGTTATGATTTGGCGATGAGTTCAGCAACTTGGTAGCTAGCTTCGAGAGCTCTCTCGTTCGTCTTTGTGGTTTTCTAAAGCTGCCTGTTTCTTAGTCTGTTCACGAAGTTGAATAAAATAGTCTGTGTTTTTATTTTGAAGTGGTGGGTGTTTTGTTTGCTAGGAACCATGTTTAGTTTGCTAGGAACCATGGCACTTTGGACAGCTTTTCCCCACATACCAAGCACAATGGAATCGGCTCAGTTGTTTCCCTGGTAAAAGTAAATCCAAAGGAAAGATAACTTTCATTGTATTGTCTTGAGCTTACCTTTTTGCTTTCTTCTGACCACTACTCATAGTAGGGCCTTCATCTGGGTCACAATTTTCTCCAGAACCCATTTCGGATTGTGTACTTTTTCTTTTCAGATATATATCCATCGCTATCACTGCTGTCACAGCCGAAGCATCACTAATTCTACTGTTTGAATGGCAACAGGTAGATACACAGATTAATTAGCCATCTGCTGCCACCTAGTGGAAGAGTATTTAATTGTTCTGCCTGTCACTGTCGCATAGACGAACGAAGACAAATTATTTGCAGTAAATAAATAATAATTTTCAGACAAATTAAGTGAAATTGGATAATTTTCCACGGTACACCTGATGATCTCTCACGGCACACTAATGTGCCGTGACACAGTGGTTGGGAATCACTGCTCAAATGGTTGCAGAAAAAAGAAAATAAAGGATTTGGAATGGTCCCATCAATCAACAGACTTAAACACAGTAGAACATTTGTGGAAGCAACTGAAGATCAAGATTCACCAGTGGACCCCCACAGGAATCTTCAAGATTTAAAGTTTGTCTGTGGAGAAGAATAGGCCAAAATCCCACCTGTACACTGTAAGAGACTAGTTTCTTTGTATAGGAAATGTCTTGAAGCTGTCATTGCAAACAAAGGCTTCTCCACCAAGTATTGAATATATTTCAGTTAGAGTGTTCAATATTTTTTTCCTGTGTCATTACACTTCATTGCACATGACTTTTTATGGATTGGAATGTTAAATGATTTCTTTGGATGTGTCACTTTATTGAATTAATATCAATGTCTGGTCTAAATATGCATCATGCATCTTGCAAGTTCCAAGCAATGGAAACCAGTAAAGAAAGTGAATATATTTCATATCAATGGAGGCTCCAATAATCTATGCAGTGAGGAAATAATAATATAAAAAAATGAGCAAAGCTAGGGAAGATTAATGCATGCAGTAAATAAAAAAAGAGAAACAACTGCTCAAAATCAAAAGTGATGACAGATTTAAAAATGTGTACACCACCAACTCCGTATACCTCAATAAACCCCAATAACTAGGAGATATATATAAAAATATGTAGCACGATTTCTTCACTACTTACAATCGCTCAGCAGATCCAATTCCAAACTCCACTTGATCAAAAGATGACCTCATGCTAACAGGTTTTTCCTGACCAACCAACCCAGCATGCACCTGCCGGCATCAGCCAATTGCTGAAAGACTTGGGAATCCTTGCCTTGTGACACACTCCAAGTAGGTGAATGGTCCCTTTATATTAACTCTTTTACTTGCATGTGTATGCCAGCTGGTTCTTTTTCCATCCACATAATCACCTTTACAACTTTCTAAACTTTTTAATAAGATCCTTTCCTAATATGCTCCCCTCTTTCCTGTAGTGGTAGATGACTAATGAGATGTCGGTCCTATGACCCCAGAGGCGTACAACTCGTAGGCCTCTTAGTCATACACTGTAGCACATCTCTGCATTGCTACAGAGCAGACCATTGATGGAGTGCTTCCTTATTTATTTCCCAGTAAATACAACACCAACTATAGTTGAGAACAGGATATAGTATTAGGGTGTTGTACTGTGTTAGCTATTATGGATGCAATGAAAAGTCAATTGCATCTTGCCTAAAAAAGGGGCCTGAGCTGCCTGAAAAGCTTACATATTGAATCTTTTTAGTCAGCCAATAAAAGGTGTCATTTTGCTTGACTTCTCATTGAGAACAGGATGTAAACAGTTCATATACTCAATAATCCCATTGGGATTAATAAAGTATCTATCTATCTATCTATCTATCTATCTATCTATCTATCTATCTATCTATCTATCTATCTATCTATCTATCTATCTATCTATCTATCTATCTAAACTGAACATTGACTTGGCCCATCACAAGACAGCTGCTATATGTTGTGGGGTCAGACATTCCACATTTAACATAGTGTAACTCAGCACCCCTCATACATTTCTTTAACTGTTTAATGTGGAGCTATTACTCACAGACTTGAAAGGTATTATATATAACTAAACAATCATGTTTCTGGTCTTTGTTGGTTAAAGGGGAGACCACTTGGCTCCAAACACCCCCTTTCCCTTGCTTCACAGTATGTTTTCCAGTGTTATTTTTTCAGTTCCACAACCATAACATTCCTCCCTTTTTACTGAAAATATACGGAAGATGTTTAATCTCAAAATGTGTCCCCTGGCTGACCATTCCAGTCAGTGAGTCTCCTGTGGAGGAAATGTATGTGTTTTTATGCGACTCATTTGGGAAATAATTTAACCTCATTTAATAATAAAAGAGAAAACATGCTTTTCATTTGTGTTCTTTTTTAAAACAGATTTTTTCTATTATTATTATTTTTTTGCCTGTTATGGTTTCTCTAGGCAACCAAGGCAATATTGCTTTTCCTGAAAGCTATTTAACCATTAGCATTTAAAGATTTAGTGTTGCATTATATTAACTACTGCTTTAGAAATTTTTATTTTTAGAATTTAAGAATCCCAGATATATGTTAATAAAGATAAAAGTGAATATAAAAAGGCTTTGTTGACTTGGATATTTTTGAGTCCCATATTTGAGAGATTTATGAGTTCTCTGCGTGTTCAAGTGGATTTTTGTTTGAAATCCAGGAGTTACATTCTCAAAAGGATCATAAAGATCATCTTAAGGTCAACTATTACTTTACAAGTGTTTCCCAAAATCCATCATACTGTAACTAAAGTAGCATGTTAAATTATTTGCAATTTACTCTATGTGCCTGGATCCTTTCATTAGGCACTATGTGACAATATATTTGGGCATAGTGAGGGCTTGTTGTGGTGTGCACAACATCCCATGTAGCTGCAAAATTTGCAAACTCTTGTGAGCTGTATTGTGGGTCATCCATCCATCCATCCATTATCCAACCCGCTATATCCTAACTACAGGGTCACGGGGGTCTACTGGAGCCAATCCCAGCCAACATAGGGCGCAAGACAGGAAACAAACCCCAGGCATGGTGCCAGCCCACCGCAGGGCACAAACACATACACACTAAGCACACACTAGGGACAGTTTAGAATCAATTGTGGGTCATTGTGTGGTGTTATTTTTTTGGGTATCCCATTCCCAAAAAATAAGGCTGTGAGCTTTTGAATCAACACAGCTGCCATGGTGGAGTAAAGTCTTTCTAGTCAGCTATAGTAATTGTAAACTACATTGCAGACTTCTCCAATCCACATTAATAAATCAGTAGTGACAGCTTGCTTTTAGGGAATTGGATGCAAGATCTTTGGCTGTTTTGTGCATTTATCGAGGTCTCTGGCTCTTTGTTGGCTCCTTCCCATAGCCATATAACTTGGGCGTATGTGCCGAAACATTTTAGGCTTCAGGATTGATGGTAAAATAATTTTTTCTCCTTTAACAGAATTCCGTCATTTTATGAAATATTGTCTCTACAATTCCAATAACCAGTCATTAGTGTTTTCTTTTCACCCCTGGCCATTTTGTTTTGACTGCCTGTTTGAGCATTATGAGTTGTGTTTTTTATCTTTTATCTCAAAGACTTTTCTGTCACTGACAGGTATGCTGCTTGTAATGGTGTGCCTTTATTAATAGACATTGTGCCGGACTAGAGACTTTCTGGACAATGTTTCAGCTACAGGAATGTCTTTAGTTGCGCAGTAAAGATTCACAAATTTACTGTTTTTTAGCTGCCAAACCAGTCTTTGTAGGCATGTTGGGGATCAGTTTATGATTTGATTTTACAATGACCTTTCTCCCATTAAAGTACTAGTAGAAGTATTTATATCCAAAGAGAACAGCAAATAGTTCCCTTTTAATCTGAGCATATTTCTTCTCTGTGGTTGTCAGTGCAATGGAGTCCAAGTGGCTGTCTTTTGTAAAGTGAAACAAAGGGAAACAGTCCATGGAGGCCTGGTTGCACCACAAGGTAAATTAGGATGAGGGATAGATGCGGGTCCTATTCTCTCCTGCTTTCATGTACCACACTCCTCAACAACTGCTTCAGGGTTTGATTGAAACACTCCATGAGCTCAACTGTTTTGGGGTGGTAGACAATAGTTTTAGGGTGGGTGATAAGGAGAAAGTTAGCGATTTCCCTGAAATAAACAACACCTCTTGGATATCAATTAAAAGAAGATCAATCTGACCATTAAATTTTAAGATTCATCATTTTTGGAAAATTCCGCCCTCAATTAGTTGTCTTTCTAGCTCCAAATGGCAGACTTACCTCAGGTTGCAGAGAGTCTCAGATTTCTCCATGACCCCAAAAAATATGAAATTCATTTTAACATTTTTCAATTTTTATTTAATTTACAACAAAATAATATTTAATATAATAATATTTTGTAGCTTTTTTTTGTCATATCTTTAAAATGCAGAACACATTGGAACATGCTGACAATGCTTACTGCCACCACAGTGTGAAATTAGCAAACAAACAATATTGAAAAATGTAATGAGGGCTTCAGGTTTACTTGAGAAGCTTATGATTAATTTTTCTTTAGAAAATTATAAACAGCTCGAAATAACAGTTTAATAAATTGAAGAAAAATATTTTAAATGCTCATGCAGGATTATATTTATGCAATCAAACCAAATCAGTCATTTGGAGGTGAAGTGAAAACAACCTGTGGACCCAACGTAAGCCTGGGAGAAAAAATGTTTATAAAATTCTATCATTAGAGAACACCCTAAGATTTTGTTGATGATCATTAATATGTTAGGCATTGTTATTACTTAAACAGTAAGACAAAGAGGGACTATTGTGCTGAAGTTGCATTCATTTGCTCAAAAATGAATAACTAAGCTGTGAAAATCTCTTCTACAGCTAAGGTGAAGTTGCTGAGGAAAATAAATCAAATTTATTGATTGATGATCATATATTTTCCTTGGTCTGAAATGAAAAAAAAATTGCAAAAAAAACCTGATTTACAAGAAAATAAGGTATTGTATGAAGCCCATCCAGAGTAGAACAAAGACTTTTTTTTAAAAGATAACTTTTTAAAAATAGATTATAGATTATTCCTATATATAATATATACATGTAGATTAATATTTTGTTCACTGGCATGAAATAAAAAATTACTTGATGATCTGCCAAGTGTCTGAGTAATGCTATACATAGAATTTCTATACCAAGTACTTTGTTTCAATTACTTCTACATATCAAAGGATCGGGAGTCCTGAAATTAGGAAAAGACAAAAAAAAATATACAAGTCATCGTGTTTATTTGCTGTTTCTGATATGCATAAGGTTTCTTTTGCATCAGTCTTGATTTATATATAGTACTGTAGAACAAAATGGGCATTGCCCATTCTGCTAGGCACACCAGGTTATTTTTAACAGATACCCAGCTGCACATAACCCCCACTTATGTTTCAAAGTAAGTGACTAAACTCCAACTTGTACCGGGATCTGCCTGTCCTTCATTTGATAACAAAGGTGTAAATCAGAGTTGAATTGATATCTTTGCAGGGGACCCTCTCCAGACTTCTTGCCAAAAGGCGTGAAATGGATGTAAGAAAGACCAAAAAGCTATAAATCAATGCAAGACCATTCTGATGGACAGATGAACTTGCCTTTGAGGAGACACTGATTTTATAACTGGAAGTGACTTTAATCCAATCAGTGGAAGTTATATATTCCCTTAAAATTATCCACACTATCATGAGGACATTTTTTGTCTCTCTCTCAGGTGGCTCTCCTAACTGAACTCTGTGGAAACCCTGGGGCATTCTGCCCAGGGTCACCCCTGAGCACACTCTCCAAAAATGACTGACAATCTCTGAAACAACCTCTCTCTATAAAACTAAAAACTGAAGTGTCACTCTTTCTCTCTTTGGGGAGGTGAAAAAGATAATCTTTCTGTCTTTGTAGACTGAAAAGCTGAGACCCACTCTAGAAGTACAAATCTGTATGCCAGTAGTCCAAAAAGGCTAAGAAGTAGCCATTACTTCAAGAATGGAGCTTCGGAATATGAACTCTTGTGCCAGAAAGAGTTATACTGTACATTTCCCTTTGAAGTTGTAAATGATACAGCAAATGGGGCCTAACTGAGGAAAGCACTGCATACCACAAATAAAGGTTCATGCAGCATAGAGAAATCAAACATCACCTTTAAAGACTGGATATCATAAAACTATTTATCTGTGCCAAGATAAATTAGAATTCTAAATAACACATAAACGGCCAGCCTCTCTATTTTATATGTTTGCCTGTCAACTCTTTCTGCATCCTTTCTTATATGTCAACATATATATGCAGTTATTATATTTCTATAATTCTTGTGTTTACCAATATATTGTATTTTTTTGTTGCTTAAAACAAGTGTGCTTCAGTTACATTGATTTACATCTAAAGGCTGGAGACCCACCTCCTACCACAGAGAAAGGTAAGGCTAAGAAAGTAGGAGCCTTACCAAATTATTTAATCAACTAGCTGAAATAACCAGCATTGCCCGGGAGTAAAATCATTTTTTTTTAATTGTTTGAGAAAAATAACATAAAAAAACATAACTTTAAAAATAAATTAACAAACAATGAAGACTAATGTGCTTGTCTTGTGGTCTTGTATGTATGTTATCATCCAGTTGATGCTTGGAACCGGCCAACTCTATTTAATTTCAAAAGCAACAGGGGCACAGTGGTGCTCAAACATAAAGAATGCTGGCAGTCACCTCCAGTTCACCCTCTGGTGGTCATTCAGAGTGTCAACTGGATAATAACATGCGTAGAAGACGGCAAGATCACCCCCCCCCCCCCAACCCTACCCAGAAGGGGGTGGGTTAGGGTTGATTTCACCCTACAGTATTTTTAGTCGACCAATGAGAAACATGAGTACCATGAAAATCGCTCCAGCCGTTCGGAAGTGATGCTGGAACATACATACATGCATACACACACACACACATACGTTGACTTTTATATATATAGTTTACTGGCATTGTTGAAAGCAAATCTGATAGCTGATCTTCCAAGCTAAATTCCCCCTCCTTTCCCACATTATTAGGACTGTCCTTGCATGAGCAAGTTAAAATGTATCTTTTTCTTTCCTACAGTAGCATCATTAAAGCTAGGTGATGCAATGAACTGCTGCCCCATACATCCAGCACCTTGGGTTTAAATCCTGTGCCAATTGGTTACCTTGTGGATTTTGCATATTGTACTTGTGTCTGTGTGGATTTTCCTCCCACACATCCAAAAACATGCAAGTTAGGATGACTGGATATTCCAAAAATGGACATATGTGAGTGTGTGCAAATTGACCTCTTCAGTGCTACAGGCCTGATCCATCCATCCATCCATCCTCTTCCGCTTATCCGAGGTCGGGTCGTGGGGGCAGCAGCTTGAGCAGAGATACCCAGACTTCCCTCTCCCCGGCCACTTCTTCTAGCTCTTCCAGGAGAATCCCGAGGCGTTCCCAGGCCAGCCGGGAGACATAGTCCCTCCAGCGTATCCTGGGTCTTCCCTGGGGCCTCCTCCCGGTTGGACGTGCCCGGAACACCTCACCAGAGAGGCGTCCAGGAGGCATCCTGATCAGATGCCCGAGCCACCTCATCTGACTCCTCTCGATGCGGAGGAGCAGCGGCTCTACTCTGAGCCCCTCCCGGATGACTGAGCTTCTCACCCTATCTTTAAGGGAGAGCCCAGACACCCTGCGGAGGACACTCATTTCAGCCACTTGTATTTGCGATCTTGTTCTTTCGGTCACTATCCATAGCTCATGTCCATAGGTGAGGGTAGGAACATAGATCGACCGGTAAATTGAGAGCTTTGCCTTACGGCTGAGCTCCTTTTTCACCACGACAGACCGATGCAGAGCCCGCATCACTGCGGACGCCGCACCGATCCGCCTGTCGATCTCACGCTCCATTCTTCCCTCACTCGTGAACAAGACCCCGAGATACTTGAACTCCTCCACTTGAGGCAGGATCTCACTCCCAACCCTGAGAGGGCACTCCACCCTTTTCTGGCTGACGACCATGGTCTCGGATTTGGAGGTGCTGATTCCCATCCCAGCCGCTTCACACTCAGCTGCGAACCGATCCAGAGAGAACTGAAGATCACGGCCTGATGAAGCAAACAGGACAACATCATCTGCAAAAAGCAGTGACCCAATCCTGAGTCTACCAAACCGGACCCCCTCAACACCCTGGCTGCGCCTAGAAATTCTGTCCATAAAAGTTATGAACAGAATCGGTGACAAAGGGCAGCCCTGGCGGAGTTCAACTCTCACTGGAAACGGGTTCGACTTACTGCCGGCAATGCGGACCAAGCTCTGACACCGGTTGTACAGGGACCGAACAGCCCTTATCAGGGGGTCCGGTACCCCATACTCCCGGAGCACCCCCCACAGGATTCCCTGAGGGACACGGTCGAACGCCTTTTCCAAGTCCACAAAACACATGTAGACTGGTTGGGCGAACTCCCATGCACCCTCCAGGACTCTGCTAAGGGTGTAGAGCTGGTCCACTGTTCCACGACCAGGACGAAAACCACACTGTTCCTCCTGAATCCGAGGTTCGACTATCCGACGGACCCTCCTCTCCAGAACCCCCGAATAGACTTTTCCAGGGAGGCTGACGAGTGTGAGCCCTCTGTAGTCGGAACACACCCTCCGGTCCCCCTTCTTAAAGAAGGGGTCCACCACCCCGGTCTGCCAATCCAGAGGCACTGTCCCTGATGTCCATGCGATGTTGTAGAGACGTGTCAACCAAGACAGCCCTACAACATCCAGAGCCTTGAGGAACTCCAGGCGTATCTCATCCACCCCCGGGGCCCTGCCACCAAGGAGTTTTTTGACCACCTTGGTGACCTCAGTCCCAGAGATGGGGGAGCCCACCTCCGAGTCCCTAGGCTCTGCTTCCTCATTGGAAGGCATGTTATTGGGATTGAGGAGGTCTTCAAAGTACTCCCCCCACCGACCCACAACATCCCGAGTCGAGGTCAGCAGCGCACCATCCCCACCATATACAGTGTTGACGCTGCACTGCTTCCCCCTCCTGAGACGCCGGACGGTGGACCAGAATCTCCTCGAAGCTGTCCGAAAGTCGTTCTCCATGGCCTCCCCAAACTCCTCCCATGCCAGAGTTTTTGCCACAGCAACCACCGAAGCTGCATTCCGTTTGGCCTGCCGGTACCTATCAGCTGCCTCCAGGGTCCCACAGGACAAAAGGGTCCCGTAGGACTCCTTCTTCAGCTTGACAGCATCCCTCACCGCCGGTGTCCACCAACGGGTTCGGGGATTGCCACCACGACAGGCACCGACCACCTTACGGCCACAGCTCCGGTCAGCCGCCTCAATAGAGGCACGGAACATGGCCCATTCGGACTCAATGTCCCCCACCTCCCTCAGGACATGGTCGAAGTTCTGCCGGAGGTAGAAGTAGCAGGCCTGATTTGGATTTGAAATATTATCTTTAACGACTACAAAAATGTGGCTTTGTCTCCTTGCCACTTTATGAAAAGTGTAATTTTATTCCCCAAACCTGTTAAAAAGATACTTCTAGATACTTCCAATCTGTATCAAGGTATTTCCAGTTTATCAATATCCCAGAACCATTTCTTATGTCCATCCATCCATTATCCAACCCGCTATATCCTAACTACAGGGTCACGGGGGTCTGCTGGAGCCAATCCCAGCCAACACAGGGCGCAAGGCAGGAAACAAACCCCAGGCAGGGTGCCAGCCCACCCATTCCTTATGTCCATCCCAAATTTCAAAATCCTAGTTTTGTCTTCAGCAAAATTTTGAAGGTTGAAATGGGCAATATTTAAACAGCATCAGATCCCACCCTTTTTCCCAAAATTCCACCTTTACAAAAAATCACACAGGAAGACCAGAATATAAATGAGTAAAGAATTAGCATATATCTTAGTTTTTTTTATGCTTCCACTTAAACATTATGAAAACATGCCCTCCTCCAATTTTGAAATCAACTTACTTTCTTGCTTGTACTTTTATGATAGCGGTAAGTGGCATATTAGTCAGATTGACGTCACCATCTGGGCATTTTGCAAATTACTTGTAATTGCACCATTGTTTGTCATACATGAAAATTTAATGTATTTAAAGCAATTTAAATCCCATTCATGCTGATTATTTTTAGTTGACATAAATATTCATTGACTTGGAGTTGGTCCAGTGTTACAGCATTCTGTGTTAAATAAATTTGAAGCAGAAAAACTGCCTGCAGAGGCTTGATGTAGATGATAAACCCCTTCAGGAGCCACTGATATTATATTGGACGGTGTCTAAAGGAACAGCAATTAGAGTCAGCAAAAACATTTTTTTTTGTTACTGATCTTATTATTGACGTTTACTTTGATAAGAATAACTATGTATTCACGTAGTGGCCATTTCATTATGTACTCCTACGATATTCTGTCCACAAAAATGATGGCAGCATTAGATAATTTTATTTTATGCAGCTGGACTGCTATAGTACAACAGACTTTATAGTTAAAATTCAGAGGGAGAATGAGAAGAAATAAAGATTCAAGTCCGTCTTAACACTGTGCAGTCTAAGGAGTAATCATCTGCCAGATTTTTCACACAATAAATTGCTGCATGTGCTGCAAAAATGGGAAATCACACTCTAAAACTCCCAGTGTATGCTTTTTACTTGATGAAAAACAGACTGTTGATGATAAGCATTTTTTTGCGGAGTATGAGACAAGCTATAGTTTGTCACCTAATGGCTCCAAAACAGGCACATCACAATGAAACAATGTACCTTGTCACTGATGTGGTATGGCATTTGGTAAAGCAGTTGCAGTCTCTTAGAAAACAAGAATATGGAGTTGCATAGAGCTAAGTGTGACAGTTTAAGGGTCCCTGTGACCCCTTGAACCCTCAGACCAAACGTCAGACACCAGATAAAAGTCCAAAAATGAATTTATTATAATAATAAATGTGCACAAAACACCCTCCACTCCACAATACTTGATAAATCAATAATCAAATAATCAATAATCACAATCCTCCACTCCCAGATGCGTTGCCACCCTTCCACCCAGCTCAGCTCAACGTCTGGGATTTCCCACAATCCTTTTATAGTCCTTGACCCGGAAGTGGTTCTGTCCCTCAGTCCATGTGACTTTCTATCACTTCTGGGTCAGGTAAAAACTTCTCCTTTTCTTCAGCCTGGAAGTATATCATTTCTTCCGTTCCCGTGAGTTGGAAATACTTCTGGGCTATACAGAAAGCATAAATCCCTGGGCCTCACTGCAGCAACTCCTGGCGGCCCCCATGGTATCCAGCAGGGCTGTGCATTAAAACTCCAAGGTCCATGAGGCCCTGCTGGAATTCGGGGCACCTCCATGTTGCAGGGAGGGCTTCATCTGGCGGCCTGGGGGTATTGGCTGGACTGTATGGCCGGCAATCCCTCACAGTTCCCTCCCCTCAGCAAAGTCCAGTGGGGTGGAGCGTCAAGCCCCGCGAGGGACGTCCTCCACCAGGAGGATCCGTAAGTCGGGCCTTGGCTACGTTGTCTAGCTTCCCCGGAGAACCTAGGGGGAACGTTGTAAAGGGAATCCCTCTGATCCCCTGTCCTCCGAGGACAACTTCGCCATACATGGCCCGGCCAACGACAGTCATAGCAGATCCTCCATCCTCCCAGTTGTCTTCCTCCGCGAGACTGGAAACACTTTGGGAACTCTGTTTCCGCCCTTTTCTCCGTCGAGGGAGGTTCTATGGCCGCCTCTGTGCTCTCAGTTCTCTTTTCTGAATTGTCAGGAGATATCCGCCACAACAGGAAGTGCTGCAGGAAGGCCATCAGGAAACACCTGGAGCACATCTGGGTGCATTATAAAAATGGCCGCATCACTCCATTCAGGGAGCCGGTGTCAGGAGGCAGAGGACAGAGCTTGCAAGAGAGGAATGGAGGTGGCAGATAAAAAGACAGAAAGTCAAAGAAAAGTAAAAGGACTGAGTTGTTGTATCTGATTGGTGCTGTAAAGGCAAGAACTGAAAATAAAAAGCGTGTGTTTTGTCAGTGTGCCTCTTGTGTCTGTCTGTGTCGGGTGGAGTAGCTGCTATGCCCTCTATCATTGTCATAATATATTTATAGAAATGTCAAAAATGACTATGCAGCTGATGTTTCACCTCTGTGGTAGGTTGTTTGCTAACTGGAGCTATCTTTACTTTGAAACCTTTAGTTCAACCCAGTTTACCAGATGTAATGGACCTTAAAAAGGCACCCCCTTATGCTTTTAAGAAACTACAGTTACACAAGGAATTAGTAATTTACCCTGCCGCCCACTTTCATTCAAAACTAATAAAAGCAAGTATAATGTGAAATATAGATTCATACAACCTGGGTGGGTTAGGTCTTAATGCAATCTCATTAGCAACAGCAAGAGGCTGGTGAACATTCCCAGATGGCTTCTTTTTTAGTTACAGATACATTTCTGTACAAGGGAGAGAGATGACAATCTTTGAAATGTGTTAGTTTTTTTTAAAAAGATTGCAGCCCCCCCCCCCTTCTTGCCCAAATGAATACATAAAATAAGATGCCCTGGTTCACTTATCAGCATATTCTTAAAATAAATTATAGAAAATGTTACAGGACATCATTATAACTCCATGAACTCATCCTACACGTAACTCATGGTTAGTTCTCTAACACTCAAAGATCATAAACTAATTATTGAAAACACTCTAAAATCCAACTTTGCATTCCATACATTATGCCCCCTTTTCATTTTCATCAAGCATGTGCTAAAGACCTATCACCTGGCATCTGTCAGCTGAAGATTTTAAAGCATCCCATATTCAACTACATAAATATTGATAACAAATATTTTTTTATTTGTCGGATATATAAATAAATCAATGGAGGAAAACCTTTCTTTAGGTAGGTCCAGTGCTGGCCATTCTGGCCTTGTGAGCACTTCATTAAACACCCGTATTTAGAAAAACAGTCTATCCTTTTAGCGAGCTTTCACACTTCCATGGGGAACTCCTCTTTCCCTCCCCACTCTCCGATATTGATTCTGTATACCATCATGCTTTCAGACCTCCAAGGGGGACCCAAACAGCAGGGAGTATGGCAATTCTCTTTTTTTTTAACTTCAGTCACTGACTAGGTCTATCTAATAAAATAGCCACTTAGTATAAAGTTTATTTTATTTCTCTGATATCTGGTGAATATTATTCAATTTTGACAAAATTTCTTTTTGTAAAGTAATGTAAACAAATTATTTTCCAACTTTTCCTTTTGGAAAAATGTTCATATATATTTTATCACTCATAATTAGTTAAATTAATTCAGAATATAACTTTTTTTTTTATTATGCCTGGAAAATAACATAAAACATTAGTTATGTAAACTAATACAAGTGAGCATGTCAGTACAAGTGACAAACTGGCCCTACTTTATCGAGATGATGGAGCAGAATCCAATGCCTATTGACATTAGGGTCAGCAGTGCATTTTTCAGTCCAATTGGTTTTTGGTATTCCACTCATGAAGAGTGACAATTCTGCTCTTAACAAGGGGGAGTTATAATGTTACAGATGCTGGTATCAGAAAGATTTAAATCATTTGACTATAGAATTTGGCATGCAATAGGTCAGAGGCTGAACTGACACCAGAGTAATACCCTGCAGTGGCTTACATTGGACAGTAAAAAATTCTGACACTTTTGTTTTGCAGACTTTTTAATCAGAAGAAATAGCCACAACAGACTGGGAGTTCCAATTAGTGAAATATGTAGGAAACAGGTTTGCTGTGAGTTATGTGACTGCAGAGACTTTAAGCAGCTGATCTTAGTTCCTACATACTGAAAAAATGTTATTAAAATGGTTCTGAAATGCTAGAATAGAGCCCACGCAATTCCTGAAGGAAATGTAGTATTCTCCATTTCCTTCAAATTTCCACTCCTTTATATGTACATTTAGAGAAAGTTGTCTCATACAGTTCTCACTTCGACTTGAGTTAAACTATAATAAACTTAACTACTGAAGAAGAAAATAATTCATACATTAAACTGACTCAGCTTGCACTGTAGCACTTTAAACCAAATTCAGTCATTCTAAAAATAATTTGAATAATTATGACACGGTTGTAGCAACGCTACTTAGATGGGCAAATCAAAAGCTGGTCAATGGTCTGGTATTCTTGGGTTGCTGGGATGAAACCTGATTAGACACAGGCTTTAAAAGGAGCAGAATAATGCCAGAAGGGAATTGCAGTCATCTGTGTCTGTATGTTTCAATGCTTTACCTTCAATCGGATTACAAATGCATCCACCTTGGATTATACAGTAGTTTGTATGGGTTTATGTTCTTGTCCTTATGCCTGCTTGTTTGTATGGTTTCATCTTAGTTGGACATGTCTTCATCTGGGAAACACTCCAAATCACTTCACATTTGTACACAACAACTGGAACTGGGTAGGACAAAACATTACGTTTCATTCAGAAGGCTGTTCACAACAGTTTTCGTTTCACTCACCAGCATCATCTGCATTTGTTGGACTGTGTTTGGCCTGATCTTCCCCTTGGCATGCAGGTCATTGTCCAATTGCAAACCACCAATCCTGTATGTCTGGGATTGAGAGAGGGCACTGGGGTGAGGCCTGACTGCATACATTATATGGAACTTCAAAGGGAACGTTATTGCTGCGTACCAAAAAAGGATGAATGCTAACAATGCAGTCAATCAGTTGGTAGTCCCCATGGCAAATGTGCCCAAGTTCCTACAGTATTATCATTACAGCCCGATTGGTGGTCACCTTGGACATATAAAAACACTGTTTAAAGTTGTGGAGGTGATATGGGGGCTGACGATATGCAAAGACTTCTGGTCCCATGTTCAGACTTGTACCACTGTTAACCATACAAGACCCCACCTGGTCTCCCCACTGGACAGTTACAACCAGTGTCCATCACATCACCAGAGGGGTGCCTTGGAGTGGAAGTAATAGGACTATTTCCTACCAGTAAGGAACGGAAGACCTACCTGACAATGGATGTGCACTGTTTTACTTGATGGGTGAAGATATTCCTGCATTGTTAGATTTAGGCAGACAGCTTACTGGTTTGCTTGAAAAGGGTACTTGATCACAATCAACCCAAACCTGGACACAACTAAGCATGAAGAGCTCCAAACTATCCATCATATTACACAACTGGTGAAGGAGAAGATAATGGCAGCCTAGTCCAGGCAATCTCTGTTATACAACCTGAGTCTGCTCAGTTTTCAGTTGATGAGAGTCAGGATAAGGATCCCCTCTTCAAAGCCACCAACAAATTTACAGCTAAACTAACTCGTAAGTTGTTCAACCCAGTCACCTTGACACAGGAAAAAAATTCTGTGTACTGTTTCATAGAATGGATGCTGTCAGGGACCAAAAAAGTAGATGTAGTCAAAATTAGCAACCTTAAGCCTTGGTTTGATTGCACACAGTGCCTGTGGATAGGGAATGTAGAACACTACTTAGGTAGACTGCAATTCCCAGCAGCCCTGAGAGAACTACACCACTGGGCAGCTTCGGAGTTGCACAGGGGTTGCTGGGAAGAAAATTGATAAGACACTACATTTAAAAAGATGCTGGAAGGGAATTGTGATCATCTGTGCCTGTATGTTTCAATGTTTTCCTTCAATTTTATTACAAACTAGCAAAATACCCGCGCTTCGCAGCGGAGAAGTAGTGTGTTAAAGAGGTTATGTAAACATATATATATACATAAACATAGTGTATATACATAAATATATACATATACACATCCACATATATATACATATATCAACATATATATACACATACATATATATATATATATATATATATATATATATATATATATATATATATATATATACACACACATGCAGACACATATACATATATATACATATACATATTTGTATATCTACATATATATAAACATATATACATATATATACATATTTGTATATCTACATACATACACATATATCTATCTATCTATCTATATATATATATATATATATATATATATATATATATATATATATATATATATATATATATATATATATATATACACACATATATATATACACATACATATATATATATATGTATAGCTGATTAGCCAGTGGATTCGCTCACTGAGTGCAAGAGAAAAAAATAAAATGTATGTATAAAATAAGTTAAATTGCCAAATTTATTTTTCCACAAATAAAGAGCACTTACAATAACATAGAAATCAATATAAACAACATTAACATCATTATCATTTGAGAATATGAAGTAATATATAAGAAGCACATTGCATATAAATATAAATTATTAAACATTAAAATGTTCTTCTATAAAACAGTACCGTGGCTATTAGTTTGTCTGTCCAGGATTTTAAATGAGCTGTAGCTCGCAAACCGTTTCACCTATTGACTTGAAATTTGGTACACAGATACTACGTGACGTCTACTATTCGCTTTCCCACACATATGAACACATATATATATATATATATATATATATATACACACATACATATACACACACATACACATATATACATATACATACATAGTGCGTCGCAACACGGGCTGTGATTGTTACATGGGAGGGAGACGACAAATCACAGCTTCCCGCTTTGTAATCAGGCTTATGATTGCTGCTTTGACGGATGTCCAGATCCCACAGTATTTCCCCTTAGGAGAGGCGTTAGGCAAGTGTAATTGAATAGCGGTGGTGCAAGTTATTACTCTTTTTATCTTTATTTTATTTTATTGTAGAATCAACTCACAGCTGCGCGCACCAGTGCGTGCGTGGCGGATGCGTACGGCTGACGTTTTCATTGTCTACCACCTTCGCTAATCATTCTTGAGGCAGATTGAAGACTTAAGTGCCAGCTTAACTGAAAAATTAAAGAAAACATACTAAGTTTTAAAAGAAATCAGTTTTAACGGGAAAAGATGCCGACGAAAGAAGAGAAGCAGCGGGACACTAGGGTCAAGAGCTGCTCATTAAGCAGCAAGAGCATCAACCTCTGAGCAAACGAATGTTAAACGTACAGAGAAAGAGGATAAATACTATGAATGGTCATGTCAAGTGTATTCACTCCACGTTATCGTGGAGTGCGCTGTTACTGGTATTTTGATAAAAGAATCTGAATAACATATAAGAATCGTATAAATTATTAAACAGTAAAACATTAACATTTAAGAAGTAAAGATACATTGAGTACTACTGTAGTGCTTTCGGGTATAGTACATTTTTTGTTTGCCCATTACATGCATAAATGTATAAATTTTTTGGTGTACCTACCCAAGAACACGCGACATGACCCGGCAGTTAAAAATTTATCGCTCCAGCAATTTTAACTCTGTTACAAAGTCATCTAATATGGTATTGCAAACGGCAGCGGGAGCGTTTCTATAAACTCAATTTAAACTTACTGTTTACACCGTGCTTTGAAGATGCATAGTATGCGACACGTGTTTCGCCGTAATTGTGGGCTCATCAGGAGTACACAGTCACTGCACTCCCTTACGGGAATCGATCCTTGGACGTAGAGGCGAAGCCCCTAACGTTGTGCCACGGCGTGAGGTTCGTTCATTTGACAGCATGTAGATCGGAGTAATTACATTGCAGGCATTCGTAGTCTGATTCACAATCTGATTGTATGGGTGGTTACCTACCAGGTAACGCTTGTGGTTGGTGAGCAAGTCGGCTAACTTCTGCCACGGTGCCCTCTTTCAGTTGCGAGAAGCAGATCATACAATGGTTGAAATAGTTTAATATATATAGCAAAATCACCGCGCTTCGCAGGGGCGAATATGGTATTGCAAACGGCAGCGTTTCTATAAACTTAAAGTTACGGTTTATACCGTGCCTTGTTTCATATTCTTTTCCTACATTATCAATTGTGTAATGTGTTTTTTGAACAGGTTTGATTAATGCAAGTGATCACTCCTGCTGCGTTCAGTCACTTCACGTGAGCCACTCTCTTGTGTGATGTTGCGATGTCCACGGGTTTATTTAATGTTAGCTAAGACCCGGTAGTTAAAAGTTTCTCGCTACAGCAATTTTAACTCTGTTACAAAGTGATGCAAACTGTCGTTTATACCTCGTGTCTTCTCATTAAACTTGTATCTCGCGAATATGGCATTGCAAACGGCAGCGGGAGCGTTTCTATAAAGTTAAGGTTACGGTTTACACCGTGCTTTTTTATACCTCGTGTCTTCTCATTAAACTTGTATCTCGCGAATATGGTATTGCAAACGGCAGCGGGAGCGTTTCTATAAAGTTAATTTAGACTTACGGTTTACACCGTGCTTTTTTATACCTCGTGTCTTATGAAGATGCTTGTATGCGTCACTCACTCGCTTCTTATTGTTTCGCTGCCTTGTCAATTGTGTAATGAATGTTTTCTTCTGCGCTCTTTGGGGCTCCTCCTTCTTTTCTACGTACTGAGTTCACAGTCAGTTCACGTGATTACGTGGGAGGCGTGATGACGCGACACGCAACTCAGTCTCCTACGGCCATCTTGCTGCCTACCATTACAGTATATGGACAAAAAAGAGGTTCCAGTTATGACCATTACGCGTATAATTTTGAAATGAAAACTGCCTAACTTTTGTAAGTAAGCTGTAAGGAATGAGCCTGCCAAATTTCAGCCTTCCACCTACACGGGAAGTTGGAGAATTAGTGATGAGTCAGTCAGTCAGTCAGTCAGTGAGTGAGTCAGTCAGTCAGTCAGTGAGGGCTTTGCCTTTTATTATTATAGATACAACCACCTTGGAATACTACTTTTATGAATTTATGCCTGTGGTGGGCTGGCATCCTGCCCGGGGTTTGTTTCTGCCTTGCGCCCTGTGTTTGCTGGGATTGGCTCCAGCAGACCCCTGTGACCCTTTAGTTAGGATACAGTGGGTTGGATAATGACTGACTGACTGACTGACTGACTGAATTTATGCTCATGTCTTGTGCCTGCTTTTCCATGTGGTTTCAATTATGTTGGACACATCTTCACCTAGGGAGTGTTCCCAATCACTTCAAATGTTCACACAACACCTGGAACCTGGTAGGACAAAACATTACATTTCAATTAGAAGGCTGTTTACATGGGTTTTTATTTCACTCACCATCATCATCTGCATTTGTTATACTGAACTGTATTTGGACTTCTGACAGGGGTTTTATCATTAATCATTTTATGCTCAATGTTTCATTAGTATTTGTGTTAGTTAAATAATTACCACTGTCAGGGTAAATTGGGTAGGATTTACGTGACCTTTGTTTGTTAATTGTTTTTTGCCCTCTTTATTTCTATAATATATTCTTTATTAGCAATTTATTTTGAGCCGCCATGTTACGTATCTCTGTTTGTGAGTGTGTGTGTGTTCCCGGGTTAAGTCTGGGTGTTCCTGGGGTCTACAAAATAAAATAAATAAAAGATTGTTTTTCAACAGTGCGAATCTGAGTGTATGCAATGACTACATGGTATTAATGAAAGTAGCCATTTGAATAGACAGAAACAAAACCAAAGTAATTAACTTACACAACTCTTGATATAAAGTGGTTATTTATGTTTCTTTTTGTATACATCTGAGACCCAAGACAAAACCTAGGAAGAATTAATTCAATTTCTCTGGGTAAATAAATGTACCGCTTTATAGGTAAAATGCAGTAACAACAGTCTGCTTATAAAGAATGTCTATGCAGCATGTAGATAATTTATTTTCTTACTATAAATAGCTACCATTTTGGAGTTTTTCAAGTACTGCAGATATAGAAGCTGAAGGTTAGCAATGTGCATGTATAACCCTTAAATTAAAATACCTCTATTGAAGAACTGCTTTGCAAATTCGACTCGAATCATAATAAAGTTTACAGAAATCTATAGTGGAGTCTATAGAAATGTCATGTCTACCTACGTTATTTCTTGCCATATATTGCCTTATTGCTGCATTATGTTCCCCATTGCAGACTCATTTTTTTAGTCCTTGACTTCCAAAAATGACTGCCAGATGGTGAATTGCTTTCTGTTTAAAAAATAGCACGATAACTTCGAAAGGTTTACTGTGAAGAATCTCACTATTGTGCATTGTAAGATGCTAATTTTATATCCCTATCCAACTACATTTGTTTACACACGTATTGCTTCATTACAACTGATAACATTGTCCACATGTGTGCTTTTCTCTTTTAATAGGAAGTATAAAAGAAATTCAGCAATGAAGTTGTGGCAAAAGTTAGTTTCTAACATTGCCATTGTATTTATTGGTTCTGTGGGTTGAATTGGCATAGGTTTCATTTCTGCTCTGGCTCCCATGCTGCAGACATAGTCTCTCCATATTTTTAGAAGCATCACATACATACAGTATATGCTTTTGACCTATGCAGTATATAGAGATAGGTTTCAACATATGTGCAACAGTAAGATGTATATAATCCAACGCTGAAATACTGATACAAATCTAAATCACTTCAGAAGGTTTCATTTTTAATGTAATTATGTTTTAATAAATTCACTACATTTTTTCATAAAATCTACTTAGTCATTCTTTCTATTTGTTCTGGTCCCTGAGCCTTTTTTGGGACCCATATCTGTCTGTGCAAAAATTCTTTTTTTTTTTTGTAACAGCAACATTGTAACAATTAGTAACAGTATCCCATGATTTGACAACTACCTTTGATGTCAAATGAAGCCCCTGAAGAAGATACTCTGTGCTAATTTTAAAAAAATTAACTGGCACCTCTTGAATTGGTGAAAGACGCGGTGGACAAAACTGATTCGTGTACCAGTGGAGAGGACTGAGCACTGGCAGCGTACCAAAAAGGAAATATGTCCTTGGCTCACAGCTCTCTCCTTGTCCTGTTTGTTCATGTCCTTCCTGAATCAAGGTTTTGCTCAGACCAAAGATCTAGAATGGTCAACCTCCTCAAGTCTGGAATTCCAGCTAAACAGCAAGGGCAGTCAGGCATCCAGCTCAGAAGTGGTTACTGGCTTACTAGACCATACCCCTACTGAGTGGTCTCTCACCCTGGGCTTTTCTCCAGCCCAACTGTTGTCCCATGTGGAAGTACTTTCCAGCCTGAAAGCCGAGGGTAACGTCCCCTTGGAAATCATTCCAGATAGCAAGTCCCCTACTCCAAGGCTGAATATGTTTGCCCAAATGGCTTCCCTTGAAACCCCAGCAGATCTGCCATCCATGGCTCAACCACTCTGGGATGTCTCTGCGATCCGCCATGGAGGATCACTGATGGAGTCCAGCCCCTTAGATTTGCATAACATTGGGGAGAATGACTTATGGAGCTCTGAGTCTAAATCCGTCACTTTTGTTCAAGGCTTGCTGTGTTCTAGTAATGTGCAACCCCCAGGCAGTGGAGGGGGCTAGTTCATTCACTTCTTTGGTTCCGATCAGTTGCTGCTACCACTGCACAGGGAGAATGGTTTCGGAAGTCACATTCATCAATTCACATTTCCAGGGCCAAACATGGATCAGAGATTTCAAGGATCAGTCTTGTCAAGGATCAGTCTTGTTCTAGCGCAGTGAACAGAAACTCTTGAATTCTGTAGGGATTGACTTGGGCACGTCGTCAGATAAGGACTTATTGTAGATTTTTAAATGGCTTGAAGGTTTGGTGTCTCATCATTGACTTAAGGAATGGCAGTGAGGTGGTGCTGTCCTATCAAGTGTGGTATAAATGTAAAATCAAATGTAATCTATATATATAAAATCCCTGTGTGCGTCCAGGTGACCGTGTGTGGGTGTCTTCTGGTGAAGTGCGCATGCGAGGGGCACGGTGCAATGCGCGATATTACTGTCAGAGAAAGTTAGAGGCGTTTTATGGAAATACAAGCCAGTATTACTGTCAGAGGAGATTAAAGGCATATTACTGACGTGCACGCCTGTATTACCGCCAGAGAAAATTAAAGGTATATTACGGACGTACAAGCCAGCAGACGTACAAGACGGTATCCTTCAATAAGGGCGCGCACAAAAAGGCGAGCCTCAAAAGGGCGACCTCAATTGGTCGCAGCGAATAAAGGCGCGCGTAAATAAAGATCTGCACCTTTGTTGCTCTTCACATATTCCAGAGCCATTTGAACTAAATTATCTACGAACGCCTTTATTTGCCGCGCTCAATTGAGGTCGCCCTTTTGAAGCTCGCCTTTTTGTGCGCGCCCTTATTGAATAGAGCCGTATAAGACAGTATTACTGTCACAGAAAATTAAAGACACACAATACACGGCGGCAGCCCACGAAGAACGGTCAGCTCAGCAAGTAAACATCAACTAAAGAAAGGTTGAAAGAAAGAAAAATACGACCAACAAAAAGAATGAGGTCAAAGTCCCTTGTCATTTAATATAGACTGTTCCTACTAATGTTTATGCACTACTGTTCTGGCGCCCGTTATTGTAACGGGCTAAATGACTAGTTATGAATAAAGTATATATATTAAAAAAAAAACCTGGACTTGGAATTCTTGCAGGTTTTTTTTTTCACCAGCCCTTTGGAGTTTTTTTTTTTTTCTGTCTTCCTGGCCATCGGACCCTACTTTATTCTTTGTTAATTAGTATTGCCTAATCTTATTTTTATTTTTTTATAAAGTTATCTTTTTTCATCTTTTCACTTTGAGCTACATCATTTCTATGAAAACATGCTACAGAAAAAAATGTTGTTGTTGTTGAATTGCTTAACGTCATATGCCAAATAGAATTTACCCAGATGTGTGTGTTGCACTTTGTATTTTTCTGCTTGTTCCACTTGGACAGAGCATTGTTTTGTAAACTGAAAATGACATACAGTCAATGCAGTATCAAGAGAAACCGAATGGTCTTTAGATCCTGGCCTTTTTAATGGAAGCTTGACTGTCAAGCAAATTTTGCACACATTATTAATGACTTCGCAACCACAAAAGCTTTGATGTGGATTCTATTGAAATGATTGCAGTAAGATATAATCTGTCATTTACTATATTTGTTTTACATGATGGTAAAATGATATATGTGGCACTGAGAATCGCATGTTGAGAATTTTTTTGTATTTTGCTTGAAATATAGAAACGTAGAGCAATATTTTAAAAATATCAGCCTCCTTGATTTTTTTGTTTCATCATTATATAAAATCTCAATGCTGACATGCTAATTTTACTCTGTTTATGGAAAGGCCTTTCTGGCATTTCTGACCCTTTGATAATTTGAGGTTTTGTATAGTTCCTTCAACTCATTCTGCTGAATGAAGGAAAGAAGCTCAGGTAGAGTTATGCTCACTGCAGGCAAAGATGGCAAATTGTTCATTTCAAGGACCACTTCTCTTCCAACACTTGCAGAGTCTGCTCCAGAGTTCTTTGCCTTGCAGAGTCTTTCACTCTTGTAGGACAAGTCTTCATTGTTCATTACTGTGAAAATATGAAAATATCAAAATGTGTCCTTCAAATGGACCACTTTTTCAAATCTTTCAATTGTAAAGTCAAAGGAAAGATCTACAACATGGTTAAAAATGTAACTTCGTCTGTAGTTTCTTGAGCTTCTTAGGCAAGATGCTTTTTGTGTGGAAAAACAAAAATGTGAATGTTTGTGTCAGGCACATATTAAGCACTTGTGCCCTCAAAAGGCAGTAGTTTGGCATGTTGTCCTGTAAAGCATGACAGGCAGTATCTACGAAAATAATTGTGCACATTCAGGTGAGCTAGTGACATAAAAAAAGTAAAAAAATATATTTATGTAAACATGTCAATGATACTAAAAGGCAAATCAAGAAATATAGTCAAGAGGAACTGACATAATGACAGAAAAATATATATCTCTCTATTATAAAAAAAAATCTTTGGGAGGGAGACTAGGGAGACAAGACATGATCTTCTCGGAAGTCCCGCAAGAGACACATTAACTTGCTCTCAGCTCTTAAAACAACGACAAGCGACAAGCAAAACACGCAGCTTGCCAGCAGCAGAAACCCAGCAGATGATCCAACCATTTCTCCTTGCGTGAGTTCAGCCACCCTAACCCCCCCCCCCCCCTTCAAAACATGAGGAACGCGAAGTGGCAAAAGGACAGCAGCTGTACAGGTTTTAAAATGATCGACGGGCAGCGCGACAGCAGCAACAGCAACAGAAAGACAGCATATGATCCGACAGCATCCCCTTAGTATACGTTCAGCCGCCCCCCCCTTCACAATGCGTGCAGCGTTATATGTCCTGCAAGAAAGAGATTTAACCACGCCCGGGGCCGGAAATAAAGGACAAGTATTGTTTTTACAACGTCACCCGAGACAAGGCAGTGAGACATCATTTAAAACAAGTCCACGGACATCTAACCTAGCAGTTGTTGGATTGCTCTTGGCAGACACGCTTCATGTTTTCCCAGCTCTTAAAACAACAACAAGCGACAAGCAAAACACGCAGCTCACCAGCAGCAGAAAGACAGCAGATGATCTGATGGCATCTCCTTAGCATGCATTCAGCCACACCCCCTTCACAAAGGGAGCAGCATTATACATCCTGCGAGAAAGAGATGTAACCATGCCCAGGGGCCGAAAATAAAGGACAAGTATTGTTTTTACAAACGTTTTAAAGTAAAAGTGAAAATAATGCATATGTAACAATTCCCATGAAAATAACAATCTCTTTAAATTGTATATTCAGTAAACCAAACCCGGGGGTGGGCTAGTGAAGCGAGCTGGGGGCAGAACCACCCTAGTATATATAAAAGGCAATGTATGTGTGTGTGTATGTATGTATGTTCCAGCATCACTTCCGAATGGCTGGAGCGATTTTCATGAAACTTGGTATTCATGTTTCTCATTGGTCGACTAAAAATACCGTAGGGTGAAATTTACCCTAACCCACCCCCTTCTGGGTAGGGTGGGGGGGGGAGTGATCTTACGGTCTTCTGTGCATGTTATTATCCAGTTCACACTCTGAACGACCACCAGAGGGCGAACTGGAGGTGACTGCCAGCATTCTTTATGTTTGAGCAGCACCAGATGATAACATACATACAAGACAGCAAGACAAGCACATTAGTGAGTCTTCATTGTTTGTTAATTTTTTAGTTTTTAGTTGTGTTTTTTTTATTATATTTTTCTCAAACAGTTAAAAAAAAAAAAAACTTTTATTTCCTCCCGGGCAACGCTGGGTATTTCAGCTAGTATACTGTAAGTGGCCAGACCCTAAAGGGTAACATTGTAAAAGAAAATGGTGCAAAAAGGGAAAAAAAGTAAACAAGAATACAATGTCTAGGCATAACTCCAAAGATAAAGGCAAAGATCAAAAACACTAGACATAATAAAAAAGCAACCGCAAAAGACACTAAGCAATTCTGACTACTTCAAATGTAATTTTACACACCATCCAATTTTCAGTCAATTTATGTTTCCTTCCCACCTATTATGTGACTGCTGCTTAAGAACATTGGAAAGAAACAGACAGGCACAGTAAGAATGCCCGAGACAAATAAAATACAAAGGGAAAAGCTAAGGATGGAGAAGCAGCCGGACATAAGGGAAGGGTTAAAGGAAGATCCCAACTTTCTCTTGGCATTCTGAAACATAGTTTTTCTCAAAGGAACAATAAAAGCCTCATTAATAGATAAATAGATAGATAGATAGATAGATAGATAGATAGATAGATAGATAGATAGATAGATGATGATAGATAGATAGATAGATAGATAGATAGATAGATAGATAGATAGATAGATAGATAGATAGATAGATAGATAGATAGATACTTTATTAATCCCAAGGAGAAATTCACATTAAAATTAATGTTTATTTTGTTATTCTCAGCACTTTTCACTAGCTATGCATACACACACACACTCACTCAAAATAACTTGCATGTGTGAGAAACATTGTGAGACAATCCATTCATTAATATTCAAGCTATTCTTTTATACCTTTCCAATTCTTTCTTTCCATTTTTTGCAGCTTTTAGACTGTTTGCACAACCATGCACCATTTTGTAGAGTGAAAGAGCTTTATAATATTCCTTTGAAGGTTATCAATTGTAGAATTTCAAACTTGATGTTGTTTCCAAGTATCCTTGGCTGACTCTCTGATAATCCTGGAAATGTAAGGAGAGAGTTATACTGCATTGCCACTGAAATACTGATGCATTACTAAGCCGTCTGTTATGATACTGAGAGTATTGCATTGAAGTAGTCTGTTTTCACACAGCTGGCTGTACTTGACCTTGTCCAAAGCATAATAAGGAATGAAATTCTTCTGTTGTTTCAGAGAGCATCCTGGTAAAAGATTTACTACTAGAAATATAAAATTATTTGTAATAATTTCATCTTACTGGAGAAAAATTAGACATTGGACAAATGTTTTTAGTGAAAACACATCAAGGAAAATTTTTGTAGTTAAGGTTAATCCATTTTTAGTGGCTGTGGTACATCCTGTTGTTTTAGCAAAGGTCACTGCTAGTTCCAGCATACACAATAACTAATTAATGACTGTCAACTGACAGCAGCATAGCAATCAGAGGGCACCATCTAAGAGTGATTTTGATAGAGGCACCGTTTGTGTTTTTGAAGGCTCACACTCTCCAAACACTAAGAGGGCCCCCCACACACATCATTGAAGTCTATCTGTGGGGCGACATCCATCAGCCCCCATCTAGGACTCCAAATGGGCACTGCAAATCTGACAGCAAATACACTATATGATGGTGTGCAGGATGGGAGGCTGGAGAAGCTCTGGAATTTGGTTGCACTCTCTTTGGCTGACTGGCAGACAGGTGGAGCTGATGAAAACAGTGAGGGAAACCATTGGAGCAGGTGAAAGGATGTGGTCCTGATGTGGCAGCATCTAGGACAAGGCATGGTGCCCTAGAAGTTGCCATGACCAACAGGCCTGGTGGTTCTGGGTCCACAGATATCGGCAGATTGGAAAAATACAGCGGGCTGCTTCTGTGGGACGCCCATGTGCTGTGACAACCATGGAGAAAGAGAAAGAAGGAACATACATGGATTTTACCTTTCCAATTTGGATTTTAATGTTTATTGGATTTTATTTGGATCACTCTGACTCTGCACTTTATTTTTTATGTGTTTTGATAAACAGTTATGTATTTTTGCCAAGTAAGTCTCACTTGTTTACTGCCTCGCCCTGGTCCATCCTTAGTTATGACAATCGATGCCCTGGGAAACAGGCAAAGCTAAGGCTGTGGGCACATGGAGCATCGCAATCCTACTCTTTTGTAATAAGACCTTAACAAACACTTCTTTGTGTCTTCATAACACTTACAAAGCATCACTTAACTGTTTATTCATCTCTGCAATGTGACTGTTGTGTCAGCAGCGAAAGAACACTCGAGACCCGTTCCTCCAGTAGATTTGGACGTGGCTGAAAAGTTGAAATGGCTGATTGTGATGTTGGTGGCATGGGTGCAAAGATCTTTCCTAAGGCAGCTAGCATGCCATCTGAAACCATCTTCCAGTAAAAAACTTGAAGGGCCTAAACAGCACATAACATCAGTATACAGATTTTTGTTTTAAGTCTGTTTAACATGAAAAAGGGGAACATTTTATTCTGATAGTGTTTCTATTTAATGAGATTATAAAAATCCTTTTTTTTCTGATTATTTATTGATTACTTGTTTCAAATGAATACACCTGGACTGTTTTTATCATTGCATTTATTTATTTATTGATATTTCTTTTTGCATCTTTTTTTTTTTTTTTTTTTTACATTTACATCTTAATACAGTGTCACTGTTCTTGGTGCTGTTACTTGATGTCACTGTGCCAGTTTCCATATTCTGTGGGATACATGTTGTCACAGCCTACCAATTATTAAACTGAACAGACACAAAAATGACAGTGCCCATGAAAACCAGAAAAGCAAAATTGCATGCAATCAAAATACAAAATGCTGATGTCCTGGAAAAATAATGCTACAAAATGGTGTTGATAATGATGTGATATTATTCCTTTGATAATGCTCCATAATTTAAAGGTTACAAACAAGTAATAAAGTAAAAAATTATTTATGTGACCCTGACACCTAATGGCAATACAAGAAATTACTGTGGAAATACGGAAAGAAAAAAAAATTCAGGGCAGAACTGAATTGCTACAAGTATAAGTACTTATACATGACATTGTGAAATTGTGTTGTATGTTATTACAATCATCCTGTATCTGTGTTTTGCTTAATATCTTTGGTCTTTCAGTTCCTTAGGAAGACCAATACTTTCACATTGTATTCAGAAAGTATTTAGACCACTTTCTGTAAACTTTGTTATGTTGTAGATTTAATTTTAAATCAAATAATTTGTCATAATTTGTTTTCAGTAAATTTTGTAATATTATTAAAAATCAAAAGCTAAAATCTTTCATTCATATAAGTATTCAAATACTAATTCATTAGTTTGTGGAATCCCCTTTGTCACAATAGAGTAGGTCTTCTTGGGCAAATCTCTACAAGCTTTGTACTCCTGGATTTAGGCAGTTTAGCCCATTCTTCCTTGCAGATCCTTTTAGGTACTGTTAGATTGGATGAGAAGCACCTGTAATTTACCACAGATGTTCTATGCAGTTTGGGCTTTGGCTGGGTATCTCAAGGATAACGAGGGACTTGTCTCGAAGTCATTCTAACTTTGTCTGGGCTGTATGCTTCTATTGTTGTGGTGAAAGGTGAACCGTTGCCCCGGTCTGGAGCAGGCTTTCTTCACGGACCTCTCTGTATTTGGCTGCATTCATCCTTCCCTCAATTCTGACACTGCCCCTGCCACTGACATGCACTCCCATAGCATGTTGTCACCACTGTGCTTCACCATAGAGAAGCATGTGATGAGCAGTGCTTGGTCTATGCCAGACATGGTGCTTGGGGTTCTGCCAAAAGGGTTTAGTTTTTGTCTCAGTAGATTGGAGAATCTTTTTCCTTATGTTCTCAGAGTCCAAGTGAGCTGTCACCTGCCTTTTCCTCAAGAATGGCTTCTGTCTAGCCACTTTACCATAAATTAGTAGTGCCTCTGAGATGGTTGTCCTTCTGACAGGTTCTCCCATCTTGGTAGAGGACTTCTATAGCTCTTTTAGAGTCACCATTTGATTCATGGTCATCTCTCTGCCTATTCACTCAGCTTGGCCAGATTGCTAACTCTAGGAAGAGTCTTTACAGTTTCAAACATATTCCATTTCATAATTATTGAGGTTGTTGTGCTCCTGTGAACACTCAAAGCTTGAGAAAAGGTTTCATACCCTTGCACTGATCTATGGCTCACCACAGTTTTTTTCACAGAGGTCTACAGAGAGTTCCTTGGACTTCATGGCTAGTTTATAGTCCTGACATGAAGTGTGAACTTGCAGACCTTACTGTATATACACAATTGTTTCAGGTTTTGGTTTTTAATAAATTTGCAAACATTTCTGAAAAAATGTTTTGACTTTGTCATTATGGGTGATTGATTGTAGACTGATCTGCGAAACTTTCCATTTTATTCATTTCAAATAACATTTTAGGTACAGTAAAGTTTGCAAAAAGTGAAAGGGTCTGAATACTTTATGAATTCACTGTATATAGTCCAAAATTTTAGTTGTTATATGTGCCAAAAGTGGAACATATTAGAACAAGTTTTGCAGCTAAGATGGCTGTTTTAAAAGCAAGTCATTTGTGGAAGAAACCTTCTTCTTGATATTTGCATTCAGCCTCTGCTACACTACTTGCATCAAACACATTCAAATGGACAGCCAGTCACTGCTCTGGCCCTGCCTTGAAGCTAGTCCAGGTCATTTCACTGATCCCAATTGATACTGAGTAGAGACGGTAGGCCCCTGGGATTACCTTTTGTGCATTGATTTTTTTCTCTAAGCATTGTGGGTTAATTGTAATCATGGACTTATAATGAGTCCTCCGCTCTCAATTACCTGTGCAGTCTATTCCAACATTTTATATTATGTTGCTTTTCCAGTTTCTTTACTTTCAAGTAGATTCAGTGCTGCCCTTAAGTCACCTCATCATATTTACTTCAAGTTAGATTTCCTTTCTCGTCATTATTAACGTGAGGTTTATTAACTAATAGCCTTATTAAGGTTTAAATCTAGAGGGTCCTCATTCTAATATAAACCCATTTTTTCTGTGACATGTGCTGCATGAAAATAAGTAAAATTCATCTGCATCCATATGGTTCATGATTAATGCTTTGGGGACTATCAAGCTATATTTCTGAATGCAGTGTATGGAAACACAGCACTAGCAAAGTAAACCAAGTGTGACTTTATAATACAAACTTCTACTCAGTACTCTGGCTGAGAATAAAATGTCCATCTAAACTCCCTTTTCATTAATCATCTAGGCTCTTTCAAAGATCTATAGCCTTTCATGAACAGAAAGATACAAAGAAAGACAAGCAAAAAAATGATGTGGCAAATGAATCATAGATGAAAATATAGATTTGCCAACCTGCAGGAAAATCCATCCATTCGTCTACTTTCAGGACTTACTATCCCATTATAATGTTATTGAATGTTTAACCCTGTTCCAGCAATATTAGTTGCAGGGCAGGAACCATTCCTGAACGTAATGCAAATCCATTGAGAAGCACAGAAGTAAACACTTGCACAGTCATTCATTAGGGCCAATTTAGAGTTACAAGTCAACCAGAGCAGCATGTTTTAAGGATGAATGAGTTTACTGAAATACCCACAGAAAATGTGTTCATACAATCACAAGAGACATTTTTAAACTGGTTAGAGACCATGACTAAGTGTGACAATAAACTGAACTAGAACTTCGAGGCAGCAGTTCTATTTACTATACCAATGGACCACCCACACAAATACAATAATAATAAAGGGCATTTTCATAAATCCCAGCTGTAGTACAGGCGTGTCTAAGTTTGATGTTTGGGCAATGTTCAATAAACTAGGAAATGCTGAAAGTTTAAAGGTAAATTTATCACAATACAAGACTATATTAGATATCTTATTTTGTGCAGAGGAGAAATGCTGGGTATATAAGGAAAAGGATGGTAAGGAGGGAGCTGCCAGGGAAGAGGAAAAGAGGAAGGCCTAAGAGAAGGTTTATGGATGAGGTGAGGGAGAACATGCAGGTGATGGGTGTAACAGAACAAGATGTAGAGAACAGGAAGATATGGAAGAAGATGATCTGCTGTGGCAACCCCTAATGGAAGCAGCCGAAAGAAGAAGAAGATTAGATATCGTTATTGTCACATACACAATGAAACTCTTTGTAGCACAGTCCCAAGGTTGATGCAAGGAAGTATGTACAGGCAATAAAACAATAAAATGATGTATAAATAAATATGGTTAATAAAAAAAGAGTAGCAGAAGATAAATAACTACAGTAAATAGCAGTAGAAGAATATCTGTTATTAGCCTTATTAGATGTTAGAGCATTATCTAAAAACCAAAATAGTTTACAGTGCTATTAAGGACTTGCTGTGTGAATAGTAGCACTGCCTCTGATTACTAATATGTTGCCATGTGGGCACAAGGTGTTACTTGAAATATGGTGGCTTGAGTAGAAAAGAAATATATTCATAATAGCAGAAGAATGCCATAATGTAAATAGTGCAAAAAAGAACTGTACAGATGCACACATATATAGGTATTCCTTCCTTATTGCAGTGCCTGTTTTAAATGATGAACACAACAAGATAAATGGATTGGGCACAACTGGGTAACCCTGTTTAATGTCAGATGAAAAATAGGACTATGTTATAAGACATGCGTGAAAAATATGTCTGTATGGACACGATCTGACTCAAATAAGATTTCATTCTTCAGGGAACCAATCCTCAGGAAGGTTAGGTCAAAAATGCTAGCTTCTTCTGGTAGCCAGAGGCCTTAAATAGTGGAGTGGAAGTGAACAGGCCAGGTTGTTCGTGGCTTCTGGTGAAAGTGACATCAGTTGTCCTCTAGATGGTCCTCCTACACTCTAGTGAAAACACAAATGCAGTTAGTGGTGTCGCCTTCAAATTCTTCCCTATAACATTCAACCAGCCCATCCCCATTAAACACATCCTAATTTAATGTGCTTGGTGCAGTTATTAGACTTAAAACAGAATTGTTCCCCAGTTTTTTTTTCTGCAATCTTAAAATGAAACTGTGATTTTCAGCAACCAGTTCTACATGAGGCTAAGAGTAAGCTAGTTGATCGGTCAGAGAATTGAGTGTGGGAGACTGGTTTCCCACTTTCTGTATTGTGTGTGTGAAATGAGGGGCACTTGCAGATGAGCATTGCCTAACAACTGAAATATTTTGCAGTATTGACAAGGAATGCTGCGTGAATAGTATCACTGTCTCAGATGAATAATATGTTTCCATATGGTCACAAGGCGTTACTTTATTTATATTTTTCCAGTGTTCATTTTAAACTGTTAATCTATTACAATATATATTGAACTATTCAAATTACTTTTTGTACAAAATATACTAATAACTTTTTAAATATAAGAATTTGTTTATACTTGCTTTGGGATAATTTGTCCTTGAATTTTAGATCTTGGCTTGTTTCTGCATATATCCATTTTAAAGGTGATAAGAGTCAGATTCTACATCAGCAGGTGCTGGAACACATCCTGGACAAGAGACCAATTATAACATGCCATAGATGGGATGCAAGATGAAGATATAAGGGGAAAGTGTCCTTTTCAAAGGATTTAAAACTAGTGGAATGGCAATATGGAGTGCATTAGATACACATTTCCCAGCCTTGTAACTGCTTGCAGCAGGAGACTGCTAATGAGACCCCTGCAGGGTTGTGTGGCCCTTTGATTACAAATGGGCCTGTAGTCTGGCAGATATATCTGGGGCCACTAGAGGGAGCTCTCTGCAGACTACCCCAAGGATTTTGTAGGGCTATATCTGACCTGGAGGCACCTCCAAGGAGACCAGAAATGACCTTGTAAGGAGTCCAGGGATCTGGTATAAAAGAGGTCAGTGACCATTGCTCTAGTGAACTTAGCACTGAATGGAGACTGCATGTGAGTTCATTTTGCAGGAGAAGAGCAAGAAGGGATAAAAATAGAAGGTGTTGAAATATGAAAGGTCTTTTATTTTGCTTTAGTGCCTCACTTCTTGTGTTTTTTCCTCCAAAGTCATGAAACCTTCTATATTGTGTTTCGTTGTAATGAAACTTTTCATTTCCTTACAATTTGGTTTCTTTGGCCTTCTTTCTGGCCTGAGGTTTAACCAAAGGTGCTGGGACACTGGGACAGCTTTTTAGCTACACAAGGATTCTGGAGGGTTCATGGGAGTATGTCCAACCAGTCTACATGTGCTTTCTGAAATTAAGCGTTTCAGGAGTATGGGATACTGGGCTTGCTTTTGCGGGGTATTCGATCACTGTGCAACTGGAGTGAAAGCTTGGTTTGCATTGCTGGCAGCAAGCCAGACTCGTTCCCAGTGAATATGGAACTCTGCCAGGGCTGCCCCCTGTCACTGATTCAGTTGTTTTGGACAGTATTTGTAGGTACTGCCAAGGAGTGGAGGGTATCCAGTTCAATGACTGGTGGTCTCATTCGCTTCACTAGACTGTAACCTTAGCCACACACTGTGGCATTTTGCAGCTGATTGTGAAGCAGTCATGATGTGAATCAGCACATTCAAGTATGAAGTCAGGGTTTTCAGCCAGAAATGGGACAGTACACGCTACAGATAAGGGATGAAGTGTTTCCTCAAGCAGAGGATTTTAAGTATCTCGAGTGTCTTATTCACAAGTTAGAGAAGAATAGAACAAGAGATTGACAGGCAGATCAGAACATTGCCTGTAGTCATGTGGATGTTGTACCAGTCAGTCGAGGTGAAGAGACCTGGGGCCTCATGCATAACGACGTGTGTAGAATTTACACTAAAACATGGCATGTGGACAAAAGTGGAAATGTGCGTATGCACAAAAAAATTCAGATGCACAAAACTGTACGTAAGCCAACTTCCACACACGTCCGCTACATAAATCCCAGTCAGCATGAAAAGTAACGCTCGTGCACGCGCCTGCCGCCCCACCCCGACTCCTCCCAAAATTTTTTATATTTTAATATGTAAATCAATATAAATAGACCTTTCTGTTCAGTGTTCGGTTAAAAGACAACGGAAAAAGCACATAAAAAAAATGCATTTCTTTCATTTTCATTTCTTTCTTTTCAAGAAAGTCAATTGAGTGATACAGAGTGCCCAAAATAAAAAAGAAATGGTCAGATATCAAAGGAGTCATTGCCCACCGTCTGAGTGTCATTCAGAAGCATATCCGGGTACAGAGTAAAGAAAAAAAATAGGGACACAGTGAAAAAAAGGTCAATTGTCCACTTCAGTCTCATAGTTTATTTTGTCATTAAAGTAGAACATCATAAACTTAATCTTAAAATCAATGTTCAATTTACTAGAGTTTCTCAGATCCAATCGTAACTAAAGTAGCACGTTAAATGCTTCGTATTGTATGTGTTCTTCTATGTGCTCTTATGCATGTGAATCACTACATGCTTTTCAAACAGACTTTCTCTTATGCCGACAGGACACAGAATACATTACATTCATGATATTACATTTTTATGAACAATTTAAATACTAAGATGTATACTTGATATCATGCTCATGTGAAATGAATTAAAGCATGTATTAAACAATGGGGCACAGTGGCGCAGTGGTAGCAATGAGCTGGATCCCCGTCCAGAGATTGTTCCTGCCTCCTACAAGATGCTTGCTGCATTCTTTACGACCCACGATAAACTCATTTTTTGCAGCAGTAATGTCTCTTTCAAACATAGTAACCACCAATTCCGGTCCTTCCTTTTCTTTCTCCAAGTATCCAATCATCACACAATCAGCTCTTTAATAAATGTCAAGCCATCTGTAAGCTTAGAATGCCGATTTTTCAAAACTTTTAAGGAACATTGAAATATCTTCATGTTTAATTATTCCATCCATCTATCCATCCAGGGTCGTGCCAGTCCCAGCAAGCATACAGCGTGAGGCAGGAACAATCCCTGAATGGGGCACCAGATCATCGCTACCACTGTCCACTGTGTCCACATGTTTAATTATTAACAGTATACATTATTAACAGTATACATTATTTAAATTAAGCTAAAAATGTATCTGTATAATGTAATATGTATATACTTTACCGCATTTCATGTTAAAAATGATATCAAGAGCTCCAAGAAGACAGGACCTGGAAATCTAAATCGATTTAGAAGCCAGACTTCATCATCTGAAATATCTGAACTTCTATTATATTTAACTGAATTCCTTTATTGTTTTTGTAGGGTATAATGAGATTTAATATGCAAATCCTCCATAAACTTTTTTTCCTATAAAATGGTAAAATAACAACAACAACTAATAATAATAATAATAATAATAATAATAATAATAATAATAATGTGATAAAAACAATGAAAAATATACAATATGAAAGCATAAGTGGCTCAGGTTACATAATTGTACATATAAGTACAAACAGTTCTACCAGGGGCACTTGATGGACTGATTGAGTGCATTTATAGCTCTTGGGATGAAACTGTTTCTGAACTGTGAGGCTCGTACAGAAATGGCTCTGATGCATTTGCCGAAGGGGAAAAATTCTAATAGACTGTGCCCATGGCTGAAGAAGCGTGTGCTAGAAGCTGTATCCCGTTAATTCTCTCTGCTCTTGACACAATCTGCCATAGAGCTTTCCAATCAGCTGCTGTATATCTGTGATTCCACATTCAGATAGGGTGGGTTAAAATTCTCTGAGTGGTGCACTTAGAGTAACTATGCTAAAGCAGCTATTGTATTTGGAATAGTTTAGCCATTCTGTGCACCATTGTATGGATATAGGTTGATTACAATCAGATGTCTTAAACTAACAAAATGATATGCGGTTAATTTCAGTGTATTTGATAAAGCTGCGTCAGGGATGTGAATCTAAAAAAGAAAGGGAAACCACACAGGAACAGTTTGCAAAACCGAACCGAAATTTATGGCAAGTTTAGTTTTTATACATCACGATGTTAGCATGGAAACAGGCATATGAAAATTTTTTGTGCGTATGCACCGTTTATACCTAAGGCCCCTGATCTGAAAGGCAAAGCTTTTGATTTACTGGTTGATCTACATTCCTGTCCATGTGAATTGTGGGTTTATTGAGCCTTTGGAAGGCAATGATGATCGCTATGCAGTTTTTTCTATTGGTGTAAAATTGCTGTATGGTATAAAACATTATTATAGTAAGAATATTTCACCTGAAAGAGAATATTTCAATTCTCATATTTTTCCTTTGATGAGCTCTTTTAATAAGTAGATGCAAAAGAGCAACAACAGTTATTAGATATGGAATGCAACAACTGATAAAAGCTTCGAAAAATGTATAACAGAATTTTTACTTTGGAAGAGGCATTTTTTCAGTATTATTTGCCTGTATTGAACATGCATTTTCTCAAAGGGTCCTGGATTCCAAGTAAAAAATGTAGCTTGGATTAACTTTTCTTGTCAATAAAATATGACAGTATAAAATTTCATTAAGATGACTCTATATTTTATACTAATAGCATTTGATTGAATAATGCAACAATTGTTGTCCTCTTAATGTACACTTCAGCTATGCTGTAACTGAAAAGAAATGATGTATTTAATAAAAGGTATACACCATAAATTTTTAACTACCTGCATATATTATTATACTGAGATCATTAATAGACACACTAGGTCAATGCAATTATAAATTTTACATAAATCAGCTTAAAAAGAAAGAAGCACAAATAAGTATAAGAACAATAATAATCACCAATCATCTGAAGCTAGTGTTGAATCGAGTTAGTAACTTAAAATGGTTAGAAATGTCTGATTATGTGAGAATGCACTATGAAAAAGTGTTGGGTAGAGTTCAGGCATGCATTAGAGGCACCTTCTGTAGGTGTCAACACATACTTTCTTTAAATTTTGCACTTTTTTTTTTCCTTCAACAACACAGAAACATTTTATATTAATGGTCTGAATCCAGTCATGAGTCGAGTTGGCAGAGTAACAAGTTCAATTCTGATGGATTCATTTTTTCAGTGAAGAAATGTAAATTTTTTGTTCTGTATTAGTCTCTGTGTATCAAAAACATTAAAAATACCTGTCTAGATGTTATTATTCATCATTTTTATTATTGTATTCATTTACAGGTGCTACCCTTAGGAAATGATTGCAAAAATTAATGCTGGTTGGCAGAAACTGACTTCATCAGGCAGAACGCAACATTCAACAACTGTTTCTATTACACCCTTCTGCTGTCAGGTAGGCATTAATAGTTTGTTACTACTATAAAGGTCAGCTCCAATACAGTGTACCTGAACAGAAAGACACTAACATACTGCATGTTGGTTTGCCAGTAAGAATTTTGTACATATATAAACGTGACAATACTACTATTACTGCTTAGAACTAAAAACAAGATGGAAAAAAATGTTCTCAATTTAATAGGTTAGGAACAAGAAGTTAAGAAGTTATTGTGATCTCTCACCAATTCCTCTTCATACCTTTATTTGTTTGTCTTTTTTGTCAATGTACTGTTTATTCATTGTACCCTTCAAATAAATTCCATCTCAAAACACAATATCTCCCGGCTCACTCAAACATCGCCCATGTATACTAAAAAGTGTCAAGCAAAACAGCTATTCTAGGTAATTGGCCCATTTCTTCAGTGTACATTATGCTACTGAATCAAAGTCTGGCTGCCAATCTTAGGATTTTGATACCTACAGATTGATGGGTTTAATAGAAAACATGTTTATTTAGTTTTAAGTTTTAATTGTAAGGTGAAGACATAGAGTATGTGTTTAAGTTAGTAGTTTACAAAGTAACAAAAATGCTGTTTATGCTTTTTCCCGAATTATCTTTTGAAAAATATTTTAAAAGTATATCATTGCTTCTTTTTTTTTTTTTGGGCATGGTATTAAAGCTGCTTAATACATTCAGTGTCCTCGGTTAGAAATTACTTGCCTGAATGTTTTCTGTATGGAGTTTACTTGTTCTCCCTGTATCTTGAAAAGTCCCTTATAAATATCATTGAGAAAGCTGGGCTTGGTGTTTTATCCCTAAGTATACCAGGACTTAGTTTGGATTCTATTTAGAATCAGATGACACAGTCATAAAACAAGGCAAATTTAAAACCAAGAAGTCCATCCATCCATTATCCAACCTGCTGAATCCAAACACAGGGTCACGTGGGTCTGCCGGAGCCTATCCCAGCCAACACAGGGCGCAAGGCTGGAAAAAAACCCCGGGCAGGGCGCGCACACAGACCAAGCACACACTAGGGACAATTTAGGATCGCCAATGCACCTAACCTGCATGTCTTTGGACTGTGGGTGGAAACCAGAGCACCCGGAGGAAACCCACACAGACACGGGGAGAACATGCAAACTCCACACAGGGAGGACCTGGGAAGCGAACCCAGGTCTCCTAACTGCGAGGCAGCAGCGCTACTCACTATGCCATCATGCAGCCCAAACCAAGAAGTCAATTAACCAAAAAACAAAGCTAAAACACTAATCCTAAAAAACAGTAGTGAAAACAACGCAACATGATTGAATCCAGAAAATCTTAAGGTAAGAAACTCACACAAAAAAGGTCTTTTAGTGAAACCTGCAACCATTGATGACCAGAAAGTGTTTGTTGACCTGATTACATAAAAAAGTCATGACCACCAGCCACCTCTTAGTGGAAGCCACCATAGAAAAAGTACACGAGTCCACAAAATGGCAAATAATTTAGAATCAGTGGCCCAAAAAAACTACATAGAAAATAAAAAACCTTGAATAATGTTCAGAACTTTGCCATAAAAACTGAAAATGAACCCAGAACAGGAATTAATCATAAAGTTGAAGAAAATGTCAAATTGTATCTAAACATTTGAAAACGAAATGAGAGCTGCATATAAATAGACTAACAGAAGTGCACTCTGGTGGCATATGTTCTGTGTCTGAACAGTGCATTGACAGACATCTGTAACCAGCATGAACGTTTGACACCAAAAGTGACTGCTTTTCTTCTGGTTTTAAAGGTTAGTGGTCTAAATATAAATGTATAAATATAAACTAACAATTTTCTGTAAAGGTTTAAAGAAATAAATGGATATTTAATGTTAAAAAATATTGTGTTTGTTAGGGAAAGAGAACTCTTTATTAAAGAGGACATTTTTGAAACATATTAAATAATTCCCAGCAACAATCTTTGCTTTCAAACCACTTTTTGTCAATTCCATTCATATGTATATAGAGCACTTCCATCCACAAATCCAGAGTATTATACACATTAATAAATACAGTACAATAGTTAAAATAAAAACACTAGAACACTGTGCAATACAGACATAAACCCACACACATTCTGTATTATTTATTGAGTCACAGGAGTGTTGGTGCGCTTCCCAACATGTACAGTATACAGGCATTATAAAAACCGTCTAATACCTTAAAATATAAATAAGAAGAAGACAGCAATTTAGTAATATATCAAAATGACACCAAATGGCAAGGGAGGAGATAAAAATAAAATTCCAGTCTGGAAAAGATTCCAGAGAAAATAAACCTCCAGGGTCCATGGTGTTTGGGAGAAGGGCAGATCAACAATATTGATGCATTCCTGTTCCTTGGGATTTAGTTTGACACCACCACAATTGAATGTAGTAGTTTTACATCCAATGAGAAAATACAAGTTCAGTCTTTGAAATTTCACATTTGCAGCAGGAAAGCTTTAAACTTTTATTTTGTTCCAGCAATAACATTATTGTAACATACACAGTATTAATAATTTAGTATCAGTTATTTAATGCCATTTAATTTAAACAGAGTAAGCCACATGTTGTATGCTTTGCACTGTAATATTAAAAATAACACTGTTATAAACACTGTTTAGTTGAGAAAGAACTGTTATCGGGATGATAAAGTCTCACAATTTTCAAAGCTGTCATTTAATTTCATTATTAAATTAGCTAGAATTATTTGTTCATTTAAGCTGAGATAACCAAGAGGTTAAAGAAATCACATAATAAAATGTATATTTTTTATATTATTTATGTATAATTTTTTTAATTTATTTAATTTTTTTCCTTCCCAAAGGTTCCATTACATTTTACCAAGTCAATGTTTTACTGGGCGGCACGGTGGCGCAGTGGTAGTGCTGCTGCCTCGCAGTTAGGAGACCTGGGTTCGCTTCCCGGGTCCTCCCTGCGTGGAGTTTGCATGTTCTCCCCGTGTCTGCGTGGGTTTCCTCCGGGCGCTCCGGTTTCCTCCCACAGTCCAAAGACATGCAGGTGAGGTGGATTGGCGGTTCTAAATTGGCCCTAGTGTGTGCGTGGTGTGTTTGTGTGTGTCCTGCGGTGGGTTGGCACCCTGCCCGGGATTGGTTCCTGCCCTGGGATTGGCTCCAGCAGACCCCCGTGACCCTGTGTTCGGATTCTGCGGGTTGGAAAATAGATGTTCTAAAACAACAGAATATAGAGCTTACAAATTTTACCATTGACAATGTTAAGTTTGACTACTCAGTTGATCTACACACAGTTAAAAATGCAAATGCAGATTTTAGAAACTCAGGAGAGCAGTCATTCACATGCAATCTGGCCTATGTCTGTCACACTCAATGTGCTTGAAAGTAGGAAGCTTATATGAATTATGAAGAACACATAAAACAAATATTGTGAAGGAAGTGCTTGACTGTAAACTGTCCATTTGACACCGAGCTGCTCAAATGCTTAGTTAGCAGTGCATGATGACAACATGGCAGTACAGTGATTAGTGCCCCTGCATCATGGATCCTATACCGTGGCTTCCAGTCCTGCATCCAGTCATTGTGCATGTGGAGTTTGTCCTGTATTTGTCTGGGTTTACATTCCTACATTATCAAAGAAACAGAGGTTAGTTAATTGGGTGGTTTAAATGAGCTCTGTGTGAGTGCGAGTGTGGTGTGTGCATGAGTGAACTATGTAATGGACTAAATTTTGGCACTCATATCAATAATTTCAGTAGTGATTTCTACCCACAAGTCATAAAGATGCTAAACAGACAACCATTAAGACAAGCAAGTATTACAACATAGTAAACAGTGTGTATATAAAATATATTTGTATAGAAATATACACAACAACTTGCAAATCTATATTATATCATATATAATTTTATATACAGTATGTTGCATGTTAAGCATACTTTTGTGTGTGTGAGTGACTTTTGTTGATACTATGTTACTGTTAACTGTTCTGAAGAGTCATTCAAGTAAGAATTTTATTGTACCAAGTACTTATGACAATAAACTTGACCTGAATTGGACTGGTGCCCCATCAAGGCCTGCTTCCTGCCTTTTGTCCTCAGTTAACTACAGCTCACTCCTATGTGCACTGACTGCACTTGGCAGCAGCAGAATGGAAAGAGAATTGAAATCAGGAGATGGTCATGGTAAAATAAACTAACTAAAGTTAAAATCAGCAGGGCAAGAATTGGGTAACAGAGTCTAGAATACTGTTAAAAATAATGGTTCTTTAATGGCATTTTATGGTTCTTTATTAGGTTGTGTGGTTCCTTGTAGAACTGTTGTTTGACAAACCACCATTCTATTCACGGACAGGTTCTCTACATAAGAAGTTGGTTCTTTGTGCTTTGAAAAACAAACTGAAATTTTTAACGTATGGTAGGCAACCTAGCAGGGCACTAACAGATCAAGAAAACATGGACTTAACCGATGTTATTTTATAGAAGAAGAGTCCTTTTAAAATCATGACTTATTGGTATTTCACAAATCTGTTACCATCTATTCATAGTTATTTACCGTATGGAGCCTGTTACAGATCTAAGTAAATAAAAGGTATTTCTTGAACCTTCATGTTGATGGGTCTTTTGGGAATGACAAATGGTACCCCTATGGCATCTCTCTGAAGGTCCACTCTGGAACCTTTATTTTTAAAACTGAATTTGAGATTAAAAATTGTAATCGATTTTGGAGAAAAGAGAGATTCAAAACCAAGCAATTTCACGTAAACAGAGCCAAACCTTGAATCAAAGTTTCTTGTCAAAGAGACAGGAAAGGTTTGTAATCAGAATTCAATCTAAGGTTTAAAGAAAATAACACTAGGCTTCTTAGGTTCTATCCATAATTCTGGACAAAGGAGGAAGCGTCTGATGCCAGCTTTTTCACCTACGACCCTGTGATGTCATACATTGCACACTTCCAGGTGACCTTTCCTCTCACCTGCCTAGCAACGAGGTCAACAAAGAGCACAAAATACAAACAAAATGACATCCGCAGGAGAAAGTAATTTGTGTTTGATATAGTGGAAGCACTTCAGTTCCCTAAATAAATGTAATAAATATATTCTTTGACCTCTAAAACCACCAAAATGATATATCAACTATTTTCAGGAGCCTAAGAATAACTTTAAAAAAATGTAGTCAAAAGATATATTATGACACACTGTGACCTTGAATTGGATTGATTATGAGAATGATATATTATTACATTTATGATATTATAGTTTTTGTTAGCACTAGTGCCAAACTATTATGCTTCATTCATTCATTTTCCAACCCTGTTATTTTAGTTTAGGGTCGCAGGGATCCACAGCCCACCTTGACAGAGTACCTGAAAGGCTAAATCTAGCAATGACTAGAATCAGATTCCCATTTACTTACTCAAGGCCTATTAAAGATCACTAATTGCCAATATGTCTTTAAGATGTTGCAAACAAACAAAACCTGGTAAAAAAAAAAAAAAAAACTACACAAACAGGAGTATAAAATGGAAGCTCAACACCACACAAACAGTGACCAGGCTGTGATCTGAACCTAGCCCCCTGTTATTCAGTTATATTCAACCAAAGATTTAAAGATAATAGAATGAATAACACATCTGAGATTATTATCAAACTGCATAGTAGAAATCTATAATCAAAAATAAAGACAAAAAGTCAGGATGAGACAAAAATAAAGATTAAGCAATATTTCACTTCTATCTGTGATGACACACTTGAGGAGAGTGAAGCAAAAAATTATTACCTGCTTGTAAACAACACAACCCTCTCACAGGAATTATTACCATTGCCTTACAGAACCCTGAATAAACATACTGTACCTTTCCTCCAGCTAGCTGTGATTTCACGACATTACCTTGGCATTACAACTGCAGCACTGCTGACATCTAGCAGCTGTTGCCTGTCCTGTCATAGAGAAGATAAGTATCACCCAGAGTTTTGTTTTCATTTTTTTTATTTTCAACAGGATTTAAAGGAACCTATATAAAGTGACATCTTACAGTTGAACTTATTTGGATGGGATTTGGCATTAGAAGATGTTAGCTTGCCACTGCCTGTGAGGTGTGCACAAACATTTTAGAAGAAATCCCTGGTTTCTAAGATTGTGACAGGTGGGTAATACTCAGAAGACTATGAGAAGTGAGTCAGGGAAAGAGGGCTGAAATTAAAAAATAAACAGACAAGAGATGACAAAAAGGAGAAAAAAATAATCTAAATAAGAAGTGAGAGTTAGTGTGTCATTAAAAATGTAAAACTAATTGCAGCGTTAAGGTAAGGAGGACGATTATATATTATAATAGAGGTGTTGCTGGTAATGCAAAACAGAATACAGGACAGATAGTTATAATTTTCCTCAAATTTGAATTAACATTTTAATCAACGGGCATTATCAAAGTTACCAAATTGTTTGTCTCATTTTTAGTTTTGGCTACTTATTTTATCTTATACTGGAAATAGCAGAAACCAGTTTTCCTAGTCTGTTATCGTTCCTTCACTGCAAACTATGGATGGTGGTACTAAGTACACTTTGTTAGCTCAGCTTGACACAGATTCAAGGTTACTTCATAGTTTCAGCATTTCCTGTACACTTTCACCCCACACAATATTAAGGATTATATTTTTAAGGAACTTGACAAACCGATTGATAGGAGTCCCAATAAAATGAAGCTGTTGGGCAGACTAATAAGAAATTAGCAGTCAAGAACATATTGAATTTGATACAACGAAACTAGTAAGATAATCAAAAATTAACACAACCTTCTGATGCAATGTTTCAGCTATGAATTCTGTATTACCAAGACCTTTTTCTAACTCAAACTCCAGTAGAGAGTATCATGGATAGATACGTGATTCTGCAGGTGGGAACAATTCAATCTTATTGTGACCAGGTGTTCCAGACTGAAAAAAGTTTTGTCATCAAGAAGTTACCTCAGTAACTCATAAAAGTTTGTTAGTTTGTAGAAGGATGACTTTTCAGTCACCAATAAAATACCACCAGTAACCCTAATATCACTCATACAGCAGCCATACCACATATACCTCAGAACAGGTCATCCACCTGAAGCAAAGCATGTTTTGGCCCAGCCAGTACTTGGATGGGAGACCATCTAAAAGGAAAAGCTTGGGCTAGTGCTGGAAGAGGTGTTGGTGAGGCCAGCAGGGAGCACTTATCCTGTGGTTCTAATGTGAATCCCAATTCCCCAGTGCAGTGATGAGACATAAAACCGATGTCTTGATTCTCTGTGGTCATAAAATATCTCTGGGAATCCTTTGTAAAGAGCAGGGTGTATTTTGATGCCCTGGCTAAACTGCCCACTGCAGCTTAGCCATTATTGCCCCCTAATCATCCCCTGTCACCACTTCGCCACCTAACTGCTAATTTGTGGTGAGCATACTGGAGCAAAAATGGCTGCTGTCTCATCATCCAGGTCCATGCTACACATTAGTGTGGTTTGTTGTGATGTGAGAGTTTGCATATAAGTTCATAAATATTTTGTATGTCTTTATTTCTAATTTAGGCAAAGCAATGTTACATTAGTGAGAAGCATTCATGTTTACAAACCCCCGCCAACCAGAAATGGGTCTGTTGCAATTTTACAACAAAGTTGGGGGGGGTGGTGTGCCTTAAACCAGTTTAGCAAGTGTTTCTCTGCTAAAGTCTTTCAACCCCCACAAGAAACCCAGATTGCCTAACTGCCATTGGCTTGGATCAGAAGCTTTTAAGTACCATGATGTCCTATTTGCTCTAGGAGTTGGACAGAGAATCTATAAATCTGCTTGCTCAACCACACTCTCTCTCTCTTACTAACATCTGATGAAGACCAAACTGATGAACTGAAAGGACAACACAATGGAGACCACAGCTCGGCAGCCATATTAAACAGGCATGCAGCCTGTTCTGAAGAAAGCTGAGCACCAATGATGCCTTAACACTAGAATTACCAGAGCTTACGAAAAAACTCGTATATCCGGCCCACCTTAAATCGCTTCTTAAATCCGTTCACACCTCTCCGCCAGCATCCTTTGTCCTCTAAATGTACTGATAAAAGACAAGCTGCCAGCAGCCGGCTATTCCATCCCCCCACCGACTTAGAACGTGAGCGAACTTTTCCCAGCTCACGACTTGATTGTTTACCTGGGAGTGAAGTGCAGTTTTACAGTGGAAATGATAGATCGTTATTTGGAAGACACGCATGAAATGCGTGTTCCGTTTCTAAAGTAATCTGTGTAAACACATTGTTAAAACAGAAACTTTTTCATATTTTAGTAATAAATGTTACAAAATGTAGTAGGCATAAACTATAGAATATATAAAGCCCGAGTTCCAAAGATCAAATAAACACTTTCACAAAAGCTTCAAGAATGATTCAACAGCTTCTGTGGTGTAGCGTGCTAAGATTTGACTCTTAGCGCAGAGCAGCTTTTCCTTGCCTCACAGACCTGAGTTCGATTCCCCGCTGGGGATGAAGTGTTGCTTTTTTTTTCTTTTCTTTTAAACCTCAAACGGACATAACATTTATACATTGGTATGCACTGTCAGTTACTGAGATCGTTATATTTTCATGTGGGATGCTCCTTTTCAAATATTTTTTTAACAATTGAGACTGCAATTAACAGGAACAACTGTCCTTATAACTTATTTTTAAGATCCATAACACACAGACAGACAGAGCACTGCGTAATAGAGAGACAGACAGGCAGAGAAGTCACTAGATATAGAAATAAACAGGGAAGCCACGTGTACTGAAAGAAAAAAAGAACATGTGCGTTGTCCCAGCTGCACTGAATAAGCGCAGGCGCGCTAACATCACCCCTCCCCCGATCTTACTTAGAGAGTCAAGGACAACGCACATGTTGTTCTTTTTTTCTTTCAGTACACGTGGCTTCCCTGTTTATTTCTATATCTAGTGACTTCTCTGCCTGTCTGTCTCTCTATTACGCAGTGCTCTGTCTGTCTGTGTGTTATGGATCTTAAAAATAAGTTATAAGGACAGTTGTTCATGTTAATTGCAGTCTCAATTGTTAAAAAAATATTTGAAAAGGAGCATCCCACATGAAAATATAACGATCTCAGTAACTGACAGTGCATACCAATGTATAAATGTTATGTCCGTTTGAGGTTTAAAAGAAAAGAAAAAAAAAGCAACACTTCATCCCCAGCGGGGAATCGAACTCAGGTCTGTGAGGCAAGGAAAAGCTGCTCTGTGCTAAGAGTCAAATCTTAGCGTGCTACGCCACAGAAGCTGTTGAATCATTCTTGAAGCTTTTGTGAAAGTGTTTATTTGATCTTTGGAACTCGGGCTTTATATATTCTATAGTTTATGCCTACTACATTTTGTAACATTTATTACTAAAATATGAAAAAGTTTCTGTTTTAACAATGTGTTTACACAGATTACTTTAGAAACGGAACACGCATTTCATGCGTGTCTTCCAAATAACGATCTATCATTTCCACTGTAAAACTGCACTTCACTCCCAGGTAAACAATCAAGTCGTGAGCTGGGAAAAGTTCGCTCACGTTCTAAGTCGGTGGGGGGATGGAATAGCCGGCTGCTGGCAGCTTGTCTTTTATCAGCACATTTAGAGGACAAAGGATGCTGGCGAAGAGGTGTGAACGGATTTAAGAAGCGATTTAATGTGGGCCGGATATACGAGTTTTTTCGTAGGCTCTGGTAATTCTAGTGTTAACTAGAGACATTTTAAATAACTACAAGTCTGTGTGCCGCCTGAAACTACACATCACCATTTAATCAGGTTGTATGGTTGCCAATATTCAAATGTACTTTGCATATTGTTATTATTTATGAATATTATCAGTAATACATTATTTTATGTGTAACTTAACTCCTGCTTGTCTTTTTACTACACCTAATTGCCTATAGATATAGAAGGAAAGGTGGGGATAAGTTATATACTATAATACCTTATAAACAGTGGTAAGTCTGTGAGATTAGGTATTCCGACAAAGGCTACTTATTAATAATACAATAGGGAAAAGTAGAGCAATATATTACTCTACCAAGACAAAACATGGTTGAAGTGGCTTCCTACTCACTGAAGCACTTTGAATAGTGAGAAAATCACTATGTAAATGTAAACAACAATAACGATAATATTCATTATTATTAGTTATTATAATTGTGGAAGAGAGGTGAAAAAGAGTGCAAGCAGGGTGGAATGGGTGGAGAAGAGTGTCAGGACTAATTTGTGACAGACGGTTATCAGCAAGAGTGAAAGGGAAGGTCTACAGGACGGTAGTGAGACCAGCTATGTTATATACAGTAGGTTGGATATGGTGGCTGGTTATATTGGGAGAAGGAAGTTAAAGATAGAGCTGCCAGACAAGAGGAAAAGAGGAAGGCCTAAGAGAAGGTTTATGGATGTGGTGTGAGAGGACATTCAGGTGATGGGTGTGACAGAACAAGCTGCAGAGGACAGAAAGATATGGAACAAGATGATCTGCTGTGGCAACCCCTAACAGGTGCAGCCAAAAAAAGAAGAAGAAGATTATTATTATTATTATCTATATATGTAATTCACTAAGCCGCCAGCGAGCAAGACACCCATGGAGTACGCAGGACAGAGCCATGCCCACCAACTCTAAGACCATTGGATACGACGACAACTCGCAGAGCCACACCCACCAACTCGGACGTGGCAACTCACAAAACATGACGTCATTTGCGTTTGTCTCTGCTACAGTCCACATGCACCTCCGAGCCATGTTGACTTTTCATTATTCTTTTCAGTTATGACTCACGACCGCGTCCACCATTGCAAACTGTTTTACACGCCATGGTCTTAGAGTTGGTGGGCGGGTCTCTGTGAGTTGCTGTTGCGAGCGGGCGAATGACCAGGCAGTGTGTATGCTTTGAGAACGAGGGTGGACGCGGCAGGACCATCTAAGAAGAGGCATGTTTGTCACGGATGTGAATCGCTGTATGCAGCGTGTAAAACATGGGATACGCCGACAACTCACAGAGCCACGCCCACTGACAACACAGAGCCACGCCCACCAACTCTAAGTCATTCACAGTGCCTACTCATGTGCCCGGACACAACAACTCACCAACTCGCTTTCGTCTCTGCTACAGTACACATGCACTATTGAGCCACGTTGACTTTTCATTATTCTTTTCGGTTTCGGCTGCATTTCCATATATAATCCACCAAGTCGTCCGATCTTGGGATACAAACGACAGAGCACCGCCCAACAACTCGAACCGATAGAGAGACACGCCCACCAACTCTAAGAGCATGGGACGAGAACGCCTGCCCGCCCACCTGCCTGACTGTTACCAGCGTTCACCACAATGTACTGGAGTGTAAAACCATCACAACTATCAGACGCTGTCTATATCTAAGAAGATATATAGATACTCATTATTCCCCGGCACGCGTCCACCCACGCTCTCAAGGCAATCAAAGTGCCTGCTCATGTGCCGGAACGCAACAACTCAACACACACAAATTTTACTTAATTTGACTCAACACGGGAAACCTCACCCGGCCCGGACACAGAGAGGATTGACAGATTGATAGCTCTTTCTCGATTCTGTGCGTGGTGTTGCATGGCCGTACTTAGTTGGTGGAGCGATTAGTCTGGTTAATTCCAAAAACGAATGAGACTCCCTACTGCTAAATAATTATGCGATCGCCAAGCGGTCGGCGTCCAACTTCTTAGAGGGACAAGTGGCTTTCAGCCACGTGAGACTGAGCATTAACAGGTCTGTGATGCCCTTGGATGTCTGGTACTGCATGTGCGCTACACTGAATGGATCAAAGTGTGTCTACCCGGCGCCGACAGGCATGGGTAAGCCGTTGAACCCCATTCGTGATGGGGACCAGGGCTTGCAAATATTCCCCACGAACGAGGAATACCCAGTAAGTGCAGGTCATACGTTCGCACTGATTACATCCCTGCCCTTTGTACGCACACCCCCAAACCCAACCCCCCCCCCCACCCCGCCCGTTGCTACCATGGTCAGGTGACTTGGTGGATTGTATATAAAAAAGCAGCTGGAACTGCAAAGAACAATGAAAAGACAACATGGCTCAGAGGTGCACAGACGACAGCGATTCAGGTAAGGAGTTGGGGGCGGGCACATGAGCAGGCAGTGCGTACTGAGCGATGATTGTATGTTGGTTCGTAGCGTGCATTGTTGCAATGTTACTTTTCTTGGTGGTTTATTAAATTACGGATTTTGCAAATGTTCATTTTTTTCCTTCTGCTTAAAAAACCTTAAAAAAGCGACGTGATTATGTGGAGTATATGTGGTATGCAACGTGTAAAACAGTTTGTTTGTCGCGGATAATTTGCCTTTTACTTTTACACGAAGACAATTTCCTGTTAGATTGGCCTTTGCGATGACAATTAATAAGGCACAGAGCCAAACTTTCAAAAAGATATGCATGCATCTCCCAAAACCAGTTTTCAGTCACGGACAATTGTATGTTGCTCTCTCCAGAGTTCCATCTTTTCATTCAATTACTGTTGTATCCTCAAACCCACCCCTTTTAGACAACTGTGTCTTTCCGGAAGTGTTCAGCCATCAATAAATAATTATGCGGCATATGCCTGCAGGAACACGTGCAGCGAGAGAGCCAGAGAGAGAGAGAGAGAGAGCAACACACATACAGGCGCGCAAGAGAGAGAGGGCTGGACGCATAAGAATAATAATACTTCATTACATTGATATAGCGGTGTTCTCAGTATTCAAAGCACTATCCACACAGGGAGGAACCGGGAAGAGAACCCACAATCTTCTTACTGCAATGCAGCAGCGCTACCACTGAGCCACAAGGCACTTAAAGAATGCACCGGGCTCGATTTTGTTTTCACTTCTGTTTACAGCGATCGGTTCGTAGCATGCATTGTTGCAATGTTACTTTTCTTGGTGGCTTATTACATTACGGATGTTTCACATGTTCATTTTTTTCCCTGTGCTTAAAAGACATTAAAAAAGTGTTTCTCAACTGTGACTCCGGAACAACTCAGTACGCAAGCTATTGTCACGCTTGGGTCACATATTTGCACAGAGACACAGGAGGTTGTAGAAAAGAAAGGAACTTTATTCAAAGCACTGCAAACAAACATTTGTCTCTTTTCAAAAGTTTAAACGTGCTCCATGACAAGTCAGAGATGACAGTTCCGCCAGGAGCAGAGAATATCTGAGAGAGAGAGAAGGAGAAGCAAGCAATCAATTTAACACTAGAATTACCAGAGCCTACGAAAAAACTCATATATCCGGCCCACCTTAAATCGCTTCTTAAATCCGTTCACACCTCTCCGCCAGCATCCTTTGTCCTCTAAATGTGTTGATAAAAGACAAGCTGCCAGCAGCCGGCTATTCCATCCCCCCACCGACTTAGAACGTGAGCGAAGTTTTCCCAGCTCACGCCTTGATTGATTATGTGGGAGTGAAGTGGAGTTTTACAGTGGAAATAAGAGATCATTATTCTAAAGTAATCTGTGTAAACACATTGTTAAAACAGAAACTTTTTCATATTTTAGTAATAAATGTTACAAAATGTAGTAGGCATAAACTATAGAATATATAAAGCCCGACTTCCAAAGATCAAATAAACACTTTCACAAAAGCTTCAAGACTGATTCTGTGGCGTAGTGTGTTAAGATTTGCCTCTTAGCGCAGAGCAGCTTTTCCTTGCCTCACAGACCTGAGTTCGATTCCCCGCTGGGGATGAACTGTTGCTTTTTTTTTCTTTTCTTTTAAACCTCAAACGGACATAAAATTTATACATTGGTATGCACTGTCAGTTACTGAGATCGTTATACAGTGGAACCTCGAGATACGATCACCTCTGTATACGAGAAATTCAAAATACGAGGAAAGTATGAGCGAAAAATTCAGACCTAAATGCGAGCATTGGCTCACGTAACGAGCCACGAGCCAGGCTGTGGGTATAGCTCTCAGCTTAGCGAGGGGGCGTGGTAGCTGTAGCGAGCCGCGATCTGCTGTGTCTGCGTTTCTCACTTAAGTGCACAGGTGGGAAACTGCCCACATCCATGATTGTTCCTGTGGCTGATGGGCTGCAGCTGCCATGTCCTCCCCGCATATATAGAGAAGCGCGAGCCGGTTAAGGGGGAGAAGAAGTAAACGAAAAGAGAGGAGAGAGAACGGAGGTGGCAGGCAGGCAGGCAGAGAGAGAGAGAGAGAGAGAGAGAGAGAGAGAGAGAGAGAGAGAGAGAGAGCAAGCGCGAGCGAGTGCAGACTCGCGTGTAGCTAAACAGTGACAGAGCAGGACAGTGTAGAGAAGGTCAGCTCCATTAAGAGTGTCTCGCCTGTTGCAGAGCCCGCAGGTGACACGCTAACAGAGAAGAAGCACCGGGGATTGTCATCTGTTTTTTTAAAGACTGCATCCTTTTGACGTTTTAACCTCGTGTTAAAGGATTGTTATTCTTGTGTATTTTAAACCTCCACTTCACAACTGTTTTAAGGATTATTTATTTAAAGATTTATTGAATGCTCCACTGCACTTTAGACACCTGTTTTGATTCTTTTAACAATCAGTTATATTATTTACCAGTGTTATTTATTAAAGGTAGACTACAGTATATATAATTTATCAGTGTTATTTGTTAGGAAAATTGATTTTTATGTTAATATATTTGGGGTGCGGAACGGATTAACTGGATTCCCATTATTTTCAATGGGGAAGTTTGTTCTAGATACGAGAAATTCGCTATACAAGCTCAGTGCTGGAACGAATTAAACTCGTATCTAGAAGTTCCACTGTATTTTCATGTGGGATGCTCCTTTTCAAATATTTTTTTAACAATTGAGACTGCAATTAACAGGAACAACTGTCCTTATAACTTATTTTTAAGATCCATAACACACAGACAGACAGAGCACTGCGTAATAGAGAGACAGACAGGCAGAGAAGTCACTAGATATATAAATAAACAGGGAAGCCACGTGTACTGAAAGAAAAAAAGAACAACATGTGCATTGTCCCTGCTGCACTGAATAAGCGCAGGCGCTCTAACATCACCCCTCCCCCGATCTTACTTAGAGAGTCAGGGACAACGCACATGCTGTTCTTTTTTTCTTTCAGTACACGTGGCTTCCCTGTTTATTTATATATCTAGTGACTTCTCTGCCTGTCTGTCTCTCTATTACGCAGTGCTCTGTCAGTCTGAGAAACAGCAGCCAAGGAAGTGTAAACTCCTTGTCGGTCGTGCCATTTTTTTAAGAGATTAATATGTAAAATTTGGAATGGTTTTCGCCAGCCTGGTATTCTAACTTTGTAATTTACTGGTCCCATACACTCCTCGATAATTGCCGGGCCCTGCCATTTAGCTAGGAATTTGTGTGGGTCAGACGGCATCAGTACTAAAACACGATCGCCGGGTTTGAATTCGCGAAGCTGACTGAGCCTATCGTAAAGACGCTGCTGTGTTTCTTGCTCGCGTTGTTGATGCTCCACAGCAATAGAAGAAAGTCTAGAAATTCTATCTTGTAACGAAACTACCCGCTCTGCGAAACTCTGCCCGAGAGATGTTGTCTCATGTCCTATCCATTCCTCCCATACAACATCCAGGATGCCTCTTTGGCGCCTGCCAAATAACAGCTCGAATGGACTCAAACCAGTGGATGCTTGCGGCGATTCCCGCACCGCGAACATAACAAAAGGCAGGACGGTGTCCCAAGTTGTAGGATCATTATGATCAACTCGTCTGATCATTTGCTTTAAAGTCTTGTTAAACCGTTCAGTCAAACCATTAGTCTGTGGATGGTAAACAGTGGTGCCCAATTTCTTAATAGCGAATCTATCACACAATTGTTTCATCACACGAGAAGTAAAAGGTGTGCCTTGATCAGTCAAAATTTCCCTAGGAATGCCAATATGAGTAAAAATGTCGCACAGAGCTTTGGCTACAGAGGAAGAGTTGGCCTTTTTCAAAGCAGCCACCTCTGGATATCGCTTTGCATAGTCAACCAATACCAGCATATATTGGTACCCATTCTTAGTCTTAGGCAAAGGGCCTATAATATCTAATCCCACCCTCTGAAAGGGGACATCCAAAATAGGCATAGGACAAAGGGGAGCCCGAGGAGGCTTATAAGCGGAGACAAGCTGACAGTCAGGACATGAAGTACAGAACCGTTCAACATCTTTTCCCATATTCAGCCAATAAAATCGTTTTGATAACCGCTTTCTGGTCTTGTCAGCCCCCAGGTGCCCTCCCAAGATGTGAGAGTGGGCCAGCTGCAAAAGAATTTCCCTATGCACCTCAGGTACAACTAGCTGCTCAATAAATTCCCCCATTAAATGGTCTGTAATTACTCTGAATAGACAACCGTCTTTTTCTAGAAAGTGTGGCGTTTTCAAGCCTCCGTTATCGAGCTCTTGGTAATAGGAGACACTAGCAGTGCGAGCCTGTTTGAATGCATATTCTAATGAGTCATCAGCATGTTGCAAGCGCACAAAATCCGGCTGCTCGCTAGTACTCGGTTTGGGTTTGGAGGTATTTGCAATCTGAGAGGATGTAGAAGGGCCTTCTTGCCATTCTGGGAAATTTTGGGGGGTGTCTCCCTCAGACTCACTGGAGAGATCAGGTTCAATATCTAATCGGGGCTCTAGATTTTCCCCAACCGCCACTAGTTCCCCTTCTTCCTCCCTCCCAGTAAGCTCAACAGGGGACTTGATGACTGGTGAGCGTTGTTCAGCTGTTAGTCTAGGATAAAGGGCATTTCTTCTGCCTATCAGCAAAGGCCAAGGGCAAGAGTCAGAAACAGCAGACCAGACTTTAAAGTGACAACCCTTATAAGTTAAAGGAAGAAGTAATGTCTCATAGTCTTTAACATCTCCATGTACACAACGTATCTTTACAGTCTCAGTGTTACTAAGGTATCTGTCATCAAGACAGTCGTGTCTGACAACACAAAGGTCACTGCCCGAGTCCAACTACGCTGTCATCTCACGGCCCCCGAACTTCACCGAGATCAATAAGCCATCTTTCTCTTTCGACGAATCCGGAACATTTGAGCAACAAACCTCCGCCAGACCAACTTCCATTGATTGAGCTGGAGACAGGCAACATTCTTTCGCCAAGTGACCGGGTTGGTCACACCGGAAACATTTTCGTTCAGCACCACTGCCGAAATATCCTCGGCGATGTCCACGGCCATGGCCGCTTTCCCCAGAAGCAGGCATCTTATTCGTAACTGCATTCTCTGGAGGCCTTCCCAACGAAATCCGATGATCAGGTGCTGAAGGTTGATGATGTTCAGGTCTACAGTCAAGCTGACGAGAATGCCCTGGGCGGTCTCTGGGAGGTTGTAACACAGCATAAGGGGCACCGAACCCACCGCTTTTTCTCCAAGCAGTCTGCGAGCCTTCCAACTGTTGAGAAATAATCGTCAGTGATTATGACGAAGAAACTCATCTCAGAGAGGAGCAGGTATCCCGAACAGTACTATGTTCATAACAACCTTTTCTACGATTCGCTCCATCTTTTCCCCCTCAAACCAGCAATGCACTTTATGAATCAAATCTTGTATTTGTGCACGGATGGAACCGTCCACATTCAGTTTCTAGTCGTAAAGTGCAAAACCTTTAGACAAAAAGGTTGTGGTTTCACGTAAAAGAACTTGCTCCTTCAAAAAACAATAATCGCCAAGCTTATCAGCAGGTACATTTCGTAATGAAAGTAGGGCATCACCAGACAAAAAAGGGGTGACGATAACAGCCCAGTGAAGTTTGTCCCATCCCAACAAAGTCGCCACTTGCTCAAAAGCCAAAAGAAACATCTCTGGGTCATCAGAAGGACCCATCTTCGTCAGCACATTCTTAGCATTGTCCGGGAGCGGAGGTAGTGGAACAATTCGCCGAACATTTTGCGGATCACGACCCTCCGGATCGGAAGGGAACGGAACATTCTGGGCGATTTGAGAAATGTATTCGGCATCCAACTGTGCATCCATCTGTGCAACCACTCCTGGTACCATTTGTCATGCTTGGGTCACAGATTTGCACAGAGACACAGGAGGTTGTAGAAAAGAAAGGAACTTTATTCAAAGCACTGCAAACAAACATTTGTCTCTTTTCAAAAGTTTAAACATGCTCCATGACAAGTCAGAGATGACAGTTCCGCCAGGAGCAGAGAATGTTTGAGAGACAGAGAAGGAGAAGCAAGCAATCAATTTAACAAACTGAAAGAAGCCCGTACAGGCTTTTTAAGAAGGTGGAGCACCGTGCGAGAGGCATATTACGCGACAGAGCTGGCCAGAAAGGAAAGGAGGAATCTGAAGGTAGTCTGTCAATGTTTTTTTAGGGGTTTTCCCAGGGGCGTCTGTATTCTCTGGGGGTGCGATCAGCTCCGTAGCTCACACTATATTAAGCGTCAACAACGAAGACTCGCTACACCTTAATGAACAAGTACGGACACTTATCCCTACCGACAAAGTAACTTTCACCAGCGTGGCCTCCATCGTCACAGACGATCCCGCTTTCAGTCACGGACAATTGTATGTTGCTATCTCCAGAGGTCCATCTTTTCATTCACTCACAGTTGTATCCTCAAACCCACCCCATTTGGACAACTGTGTCGTTCAGGAAGTGTTCACCCATCATTACATAATTATGCGGTGTATGCTACGCCGCGGGTTGGCTAGTTATTATTAATTTACATCCACTAATGTAGAGAAAATTAAGTTATTTATTACCCAGACCATTAATATCCCAGACCAAGGCATCTCAGCAACTTGGGGCATTGTGAAAAATTGCATATTTAAGTCAGTTTTCTGCCCTTGTGACAGGGCAAGACTGACCAAAAAAAGAATTTTATCAATGTTACGTCATCTGAAATAGAGACATACACTGAAAATAGCCAAGATGTCTTCTTGGTATACAAAAGATTTTTTTAGAAGATACCATAAGCAATGTGTCCCATCTGAAGCAATGTACAATTTGTCACTGAGCCCATGTGATAACAATCATTGGATGAAATAGTGGTGGACATTCAGCATTCCACCCACTGTGAGAATATAAAAGAAATATATGGCAGTAATACAAAGGGTAGAAGGTTTACTTGCAAGGATGTCTGTTCTCTGAAATGAACTCAACAGTTTAGAATGTTGGACACACAAAAGCAGCATCAAATACTTCGGTAGGTGAAACACCAATCAGCAATAAAACATTTTAGCTCAGTTGAACTATTGCAATGTGTCAACATCATTAAGCAGTTAAACACACTAAATTCAATAAAACATAATTTCTTGTTTCTTGAAACTCCTGCCTGTCACAATGAATCTGAAATTATATTTGTGTTTCGTTTGAAACTGTCTGTCATAATCACCAAATCAGAAATTAAACAATTCAAACAACTGTTGTCCAGTGATATTGCTATAACTGTAAATGTAGATACTTTGATATTTTTTAATAAGCTGAGTCTGAAGAATATTGCTATCAAAGCTTGTATAAACAGGCAATTTGAACAGTACAAGTATCATACTAAAAATTCATTATAAATGTGGTACATTTTTATATTTATTTGCTACAATACTTTCCTCGGACCTAATTATAAATAGAACCTTTAACAAGTGCAGGTCTAGAGTTTGTGCCTCTAATGAGTTTTGTTCTATGTAGTTGTGTTCAATGCAGGATGTCAGGGCTCAAAACGTAAAACATAAAAAGTCAAAATAACCTTTATGTAGCTGAAAATATTGAAAAAGTGATATTTAAGCTGCTGTTCTTTCAGAAACGGCTCTTTCAGTTTTAAAAAGGTTCTTTTGAAATGTTATTCCAGTTATGTTTACAAAGCTTGTGACACTTCTTTTTATTATCATCTTTAAACAAAGGTAATTAATGAAATTAAAATCGCAAAAATGTAAACATCTGACATATGGGAATTTAAAATAATGAAACTACAGTATGCAGTCCTTGCCTGCTAATGTTAAGTCAAAACATTTTCTTATCACAGTTTATAAACACTTATTCAATATCATCTCCTGTAATTGAGGTGCTCTGACAAAGATGTGCTCTTAAAGGACAGTTGCATTATTCCACTCTTGATCCTGACCCTTTAGGGAGCTCTCAGATTTGTCAGTTCATCTATAGGACTTTTTGATGAAACTATTCTGTTCAGAGTGCTTTTATTTAAAACGTCTATTTCTGCCTCAAACTTGATTTAATTAATTGAATCTTTGTACTTAATGTGTATGATCTGTGCCAAGGATAAAGCACGGCAGCAAAGGTTTCCACATCACATTATGTAAAAAATGCTTTCAATCAAGATGGAATAAAGAACATTGCACACCAGTCTATCCTAAGAGACTAGGATCCAGATGTTAGAATAGAAGAGCGATAAGGGAGGAAGTGTAAGAATAAAATAAGATGTTTTATTTGTTTTTCTGAAAGTTATTACTTTGGCAGCTTGCTGTATATGGTGTTGGACCTCCGTACATTTATAACAAAGTGCTCTTTTACACCTTCCCCATGCAAGAAGAGGAAAACACATGTATGTGAATGCTATATCAAGTTCACTTAATCACATTTAAACATGCTCTCATGAAAATAAGTATTCTCTGTGGCCTAAACTGGCTGAAGATTGACACAAGTAACAATCATATAGGAGTAGGATGAATAACTGTCAAAAATTATTTTTAAGTGCAAAAAAGCTGTTGAAAGTTGAAAGCCATCTTTGCCATTTTAAACTTTTCATTCAAATGAGAGAAAAGGTTTGCAGCATCATAAGACAATTACCCTTTAACCCAAAAAAAAAAATAAGTGGACACGTTTCAATGACCATAGACTTGTGGCATTCGATCCCACAGTGAAGAAATGCTTTATGGGATATTAAGTATAAAACTCTGCAAACACCTTCAGTTTGCATATTGTCTCTACAGAAGATGCCACATCCCTTACACTTATGCAATACTTGCAGACCTGGATATTAAAAAGTGTTATGTCAGTGTACTGTTTACAGACCACAGGTGGATTCACCCACAATTTTCCTGAGACATTTTAGAAAGGCATTGGTTAGCCTTCTTGGCAACAGCTGAGATGGTCATCAGTTATGGTGGCTCTATTTCTACAGCTGCTAATCTTCTCCATATTATCACTACAGTGCAGATGAGAATGTGGTCTGCTTGCTGATGTTTATGGACAGCTCCTTAGTTTGTCTTACATGAAGATTTGGCACCACTGTATCAGAAGGCAAATCTAAATTCAGTGAACTATCTCGTCATTGATAGTAATCAGGCCTATGATGGTGATGTCAACAACAAGCGTCATGATCAAGTTGAAGCTGTGTTTGGCCACACATTCATTGGTGAACAAGATGTTTAACAGGGCTCAGTACACTGACTTTTGTTGAGAAATAAT